>NC_143216.1:2141070-2446937 GCF_030267445.1 Bombyx mandarina
CCATTTCAACGGATTATCTCCAGGTACAGAATAAAAATCGTGTTTGCCTAAAATATTTCGAAACGCTGCGTCGGGTATTTCGTAAATGAAACATTGTGAAATTGTTTGGATAGCGATCTTTATTAAATGCTTTCGATTTAGAATTAGAAACAAGTTTTATTTTATTTTACGTTCTACTGATATGAAGTCTGAAAATGTACATTATAATTTTCATTTTAGAAAAAAGAAGTGGTTCGATGCATAGTGATTTTTTTTATTTTTTTTTTTATTGCCCTAGTAGGCAGACGAGCATACGGCCCACCTGATGGTGAGTGGTTACCGTCGCCCATGGACTTCAGCAATGCCAATTAATTCAAAGGGATCATAATAGTTTTAAGTTCGGTCATATTTTGAAATTATATAGATGGATTTCAAGATTTGTCTCCTGTCACAGCTTTCTCCCGATTCTTTTGTTTGTTTTTTTCAGCAAGAAACAAATCTGTCGCTTTTTGAAATTCTCTTTGTTCTTCTAAATGTTTTTTTTCTTTCCTTCCCCAATGAGTTTTCTCTGAATACCATTTAAAATATTTTGTGTAATCCTATAAAAACATTTATTTTTAATCATTTTTACTCGAGGGGCGACTATATTTGAGAAGTAAAATCGAACATCTCTGCACTGCTCTGCTCTGCAAAGTTAATTTCGGGTGTGTTTTTTGGACACGAATGCACACTTCACACAATGTTAATGATTACCGAACAGTGATTTTCTTCACGAAAATCGGCAACCGTTCACTTATTACTACATCAATTAAGACGATAAACGATGTAATTCAAAAGTGAACCATCAGTCATTTTGTGATCCTTAAATATGGCGTCTACCATCGCTGTGTATAAGCACCCCATCTCTTCCAGTGGATACCGTTAAAGGGCCTTAAAGGATTCACTGGAAAACGCGCAGCGGTTTTCTCAGAGCATTTACACCAGTAATCTTGACAAGGAACATCAGGACCACTTTTTTGAGAATGTTTTTTTTTATTGCTTAGATGGGTGGAAGAGCTCAGAGCCCACCTGGTGTTAAGTGGTTACTGGAGCCCATACACATCTACAACGTAAATGCGCCACCCACCTTGAGATATAAGTTCTAAGGTCTCAGTATAGTTACAACGGCTGCCCCACCCTTCAAACCGAAACGCATTACTGCTTCACGGCAGAAATAGGCGGGGAGGTGGTACCTACCCGTGCGGACTCACAAGAGGTCCTACCACCAGTAAATGATTCAAATCATGAATTCAAATCATATATTTTAATTGTTACTTACACATTTTACGGCCGAATCGTCGTTGAGAATATGTTCATGTATTTGAACAGGCGACAATCCACTAACGGCTATCCTGTAAATATAGATAATTAATTTTTAAATAAAAATTATATTCAATTTGCGTAATTCCTGCTGTTAACGCCTATTATCTATTATCTCTATATATAAAAATGAATTGCTGCTCGTTAGTCTCGCTAAAACTCGAGAACGGCTGGACCGATTTGGCTAATTTTGGTCTTGAATTATTCGTGGAAGTCCACGGAAGGTTTAAAAGGTTTAAAAGAAAATATAAAAAAGCTCGGAATTATATAAAAACAAACAATTTTGTTTTTTCTTTGATGTGTCCCCTTGATCTGTCTTTTATTTATCGATTGAGGCACTACGAAGTCTGCCGGGTCAGCTAGTAATAAATGCTTCTGTCTATATTTGTTCCGAATTAAAAAAAGGAAATAAGAATTGGTGATTTGAAAATTTTACCGGTTATTACATGTTTCTGCGTTCCAATAATGTATAAATACTTCAATAATATATTTCACAGTATTGTCGTGTCGTTATTTTATTTATTTATTTTATGTTAGTAAGATTACTTGTGGCCCGGAGGCTTTTCCAGTTTCACCAGGACAGGCGGGCGAACAAAGGCTTAGTTGGGAGGGGTGGGATTTGCTAACAACTGCCCGAGCGCCTCCGAAGGAGACCTAACAACTCGCCGTGTCGTCTGTGGTCATGCAAGACGACGACGGCGAAGCTGTCTCAAATGTTATGTATTTAATTTCTTACTCTAAAGTTATTTTAGGTGTTAAGTAGCTCTGCAAGGTCTCCTGCAAGTATCCGAAGTTGTAGTTCTGTAGTAAGTGAGCTAGGCTGTGCACATCAAAGTCATTCGGTATTTCATGGTTACTGAAAATTTATTGATTTTGGTACATAAGTGAAAAATAAAATAATAATAAACTTTAAAATGTGCAAATAAGTGAGTTTCATTTCTAATAATAAATATGGCGGGTTTTTTTCCTGCCTATTCTAGTAGCCTCTTAATCTAGATTCACCGACATATTAGGTGAGCTCGTGGGGCTCAAGCCGGGAGTGTTGCTAACACTAGTTCTAGCAAGAGCAGTGGTTCGCCACCGGATCGGAAACGCAACCCACTGAGAAGATCTTGAGCCGAAGCCCAGTGGTTGTTATGGGCTATATGGCGTAATGATTAAAAATAAAATGCATACGATGAGTCTAAACTGTCGTATTATTTAGAGTTATATGTCACAAACATATATACATTAGAATTCTGTGCGTTTATTTTAATTGATGTACGTACGATGAGGCCATGTTCATTACTAATATCGAAGTGCATACGTTGAGACATGGATTCGAAATACGGCTGCCTCTCACTTCGTATCGTTTTCGCGACAGTAATAGGCAAGCTGATACGTTCTCGCGATTTGGTGTTGCGAGTATAATACTACGAGTATATACTTGACTGGTGGTAGGACCTCTTGTGAGTCCGCACGGGTAGGTACCACCGCCCCGCCTATTTCTGCCGTGAAGCAGTAATGCGTTTCGGTTTGAAGGGTGGGTGATGGGCAGCCGTTGTGACTATACTGAGACCTTAGAACTATATCTCAAGGTGTGTGACGCATGTACGTTGTAGATGTCTATGGGCTCCAGTAACCACTAACACCAGGTGGGCTGTGAGCTCGTCCACATATCTAAGCAATAAAAAAAAGTAAAAAAACGTCACAGTTGCCTGTACTTCCGTGAATTTCTTAACCGTCTTTTACGACACCCAAGAGAAAAGTCGGGCTTGTATTTTTATGGCCACAAAACAAAAATATGGCATATGGCTATGCTCATTTTACAGCAGAATTAAAATATTTAGTATTTAATTTCACATTTTCTATTTTCATTTTATTATTTCATACTTTTCGAATCATTTAAGATACTATGGTAACGACGAGGTGACTAAGTTGTGACTGTAAGCCAACGAGACATGACTAGCCAGTAAAACTGTTAAAAATGTGTATGTAAAAAAATGACTTGCGAAAAGCCCAGGAAATAACTATTTACCGCATAACCCAATCTTGCAGTAACTCTAATATCACGGAATAACATGTGTTTGGCAAGAGCAGAGCTTTAGGGAAAGCTTGCAGAAGCTCTTTACTCCGCACCGTCCACGGTTCGGTGCAGCCTCCTGGAATATCGCACAAATATAATGGTAAAGTCAGAAGATCGTAACTGCAAGAGTGACTGAGAGGACGCTAATAAATGAACTTACAACATACTATACATATCACAGTATGAGTGTCGCCAACCATTTTAACATTTTGGCTGCGGCACTGGTTGGTACCAGCACTGTGGCTATTTCTGCCGCGAAACAGTAATGCGTTCCGGCTTGAAGCACGAGGCTGCCGCTGTGCCATATAACTAAAACCTAGAATTCAAATCTCGAAGTGTGTGTCAGCATTTATTTTATTCATATATATATGCTCCTGTAACTATTTAAATCCAGGTTGGCTGTAAGTTTGTTCAAATGTTGAAGCTATAAAAAAAAGAAATAACAACAATACAATTTGATTACTAATGTTACGATACATACCTATAATAGTTATTCTATGTGCTCTGTGTGTCGTTCTTAGTAATTTCTTCACGATGTGCCTTTTGATTATTTTTGGACTGATCCCTATATCCTCTTCGGTAGGCACCTTGAAAATTTAAACAAGAATAATATTGAATTTGAAACCATGCGAATGAGTTAAGATTGTTACTACGAATCGATAAGAACCCCTAATACTGTAGAAGGAACCTTCAGTCCTCTCTGTAGATGTTGTATGGCTTATAAGAAATGCCCTGAATTCTTTTAGATGTTGCCGTCATCTCTCTTCTCCCATCGCCCCACCCATTATCGCAGCAGAATTAATCTGTACTAATTGGCAACATCGGCCACAAGAACGAACTTCGCGGTGTTGCCTGAGTGATTTGACATATATCATATCACATGGCATATAAACTACTACTACTACTATCAATTCCTGTTCCCGTTATCTGGGGTCGTGTCTCCTCACTGTACGGCGCCAGGCTGATCTGTCCTGGGTTGTCGGTTTTGGCAGTTGGGCTTTCTTAAGGTCTCTTTCGATGTTTGACCTGAACCTTGTTTATATGGCATATAAACAAGGTTCTTTTTCTTCTTCTTTTTCTCCACCTTATCCCACACTAGGTGGGGTCGGCACAGCCTCATTTTCTCTTGCATTCCCTTTTATCAGTCATCTCAACACTCACTCCTCTCTCTCTCTCATATCGACATTTACACACTCCATCCATGTCTTCTTCGATCGACATCTTCCCCTCAACCTTGCACTACCATTTCCATACATCTCCTAGTCACATCTTCTCTCTACGCATCACATGTCCAAACAACGTTCTAAATAGTCTAAAGTTATAAGCAAAGGCTCAATTACGCATACGGCCCTTGTACCTGAACCTTTGCGTCATTATTCCTTTTTACCTTTTTGCCAAAAATATACTGCAAATGTTTTATGTAAATCGCAGATGGTTGAACATTCAGTGCGCAAGTTCTGATGCTGTCCAATAGCTTATCCAGGTGTATCGCTGTTAATTCATTTTTCAAAACCATCGGATCTAATACAAATAAAACTGCATCTGAAATTATATATTTTTTTAGTTTTAGAAATTTAGCTCCTAGCCCACGTGGTCCTCAGTAGATACTGAAGCCATGAGGTCGTTAAGCACATCCCCAACTTAAACATATGGGGTATTTAGATATGCGTATGTTTACACTTCCTTTTTATTTTATTTTATTTGGAAGACAAACAGTGAACTTAAACTGTATAAAATCTAACCTTACAGCTAAATACCATTTAAATGTCTTCGCATTTAAATATGAAAAAACGATTGTGTCACATCGCCTAGAATTAAATAATTAACACAAAACGTAAAACATAAACTAAAATAACAAGATTTTGAAGAAAAAAAAACCAGAAAAACGTAGTAAATAAAAAATAATTCAAATTTGCATTCAACCATCGACTGACTAATGTTCTCCTAATGCTCTTAGTAGAAGTGTTGAAAATGTCCAGTTCAGGGCAGTCAACTAGAGCATTGAAACTTTTAGCAGCTCTTATAAGGTATGCATTACGTCCATAATTTGTACCACCACGAGATACTCCGAGACGAGATGATTGACGGCCCTCACCCATTATTTATTCTTTCCTATTTATTTTATGGTCCTATTTATTCTTTCCTATTAATTATCCTATTTATTAAACAATTTTCTATCCTAGTTTCATTTTATTAGGGGAAATTAATCGTGAATTTTTCAAACTTACTTTATACTTAAACTTAAACTTAACACTATAACTTATACTTAAACTTACTAATACTTTTTAATTGCCTTCGTAGGCAGACGCTTGTCTGAACCGACTGTTGATGAGTGGTATTTTTTTTTCCTTCCTAGCTGAGAGCCTTGAGAGGCAATTTCAGCGTAACCTTAACTAGTAGGTGAGCTCACGGGGCTCAAACCGGAGTAATGCTAACATTGGCCCTAGCAAGAGCAGTGCTTTGCAAAATCTACCAGCGGATCGGAAACGCGACCCACTGAGAAGATCCGGCGAGAAACTCAATGGGCTGTGTCTGTGGGAGGCATTGCTAAGTCGCTGCCCACCTCTGAGTTTTCTCCACAATTGAAGATTTACTATTTTATTTGACTTTAATTGATTATTTTCGGAAGTGGTACGGTTGTATATTGAATTTCCGATTCCATAAACGACGGTGTTAGATGTATTAATTATTTTATGTGTTTATTTCTCCCTTTCGAAATGTTTTTTTTATGGCCTAGATGTGTGGACGAGCTTACAGCCCACCTGTTGTTAAGTAGTTACTGGAGCCCATAGACATCTATAACGTAAATGCGCCACACACCTTGAGATATAAGTTTTAAGGTCTCAGTATAGTTACAGCGGCTACCCCACCTTTCAAACCGAAACGCATTACTGCTTCAGGGCAGAAATAGGCGGGGCGGTGGTACCTACCCGTGCGGACTCACAAGTGGTCCTACTACCAGTATAACACCACCAGTATAATTCAAACATAAACTCTAAAATTGGTCTTACTGTTTAGTGTTGCCAGCGCATGTACTAGTCTAGTTTTACCGCAGCCATTAGGTCCAACTAGTAGTATTTTTTGATGACCCTGGCTTACATCACGACACACCCTCCACCACATGCTCCTTGTGTCACCATTGTATGGTAGAGCTTGTCTAGAATTCAGTGCGAAATTTGGTAGATTAAATAAGTTACATTAAACCTCATTTTCATTTCGATGTGAACAGTAATCTTTAATGATTCGTCCGAATAGTATAATCTTAATTGACGTATTATTTATCTACTAGAGGTCCCGAAGTAGTCGAAATTCGACTATAATTAATTGGAATTGTAAGTTTGTACACTATTATGATTGTATTTTATACTTCTATAATCATAAATTTCGCCAAGACTACACTATAAAAAATATTAACAAAGACAAACAATATTTAATCTCAATTTGACAACAGACGTCAAGAACAAAAGTTAGACAATAAATAGTATGCATGCGTGTGTGCGTCAAATATGGTATCAAATCATGGTATGTAGTGTGTAATGTTTTCTTTATTGATTTACTGTATCTTTTATGCATTATTTTAAAAAAATATTAGCATTGTGCACTTCTCTATATTCTCTATAACATAACATAATATTATAAAATGTAAATCTCTAATATTAGTACACTATGTATTTTAAAATACTAAAACTTAATCTTTTTTAGTTTATTTTACAGTTTTTTGTTGATATTTATTTGTTGATAGTTATTCAAGTTAATTTAATATCTTTACTAGTATTTACTTTAGTTATACATATTTAGCGGCATTTGGCCGATTATCTAGATCTAAAACATTATATTTCATTATTATTATTATATTATTAAACTCACTGAAACGTGTAACGTAAATCTTCTCCGGCAAAGTTGTGATCACCAATAAAATCTTCAAGTTTCGTTTTAGGATATTCTATTAGGATGCCTCGATTAACAAGATTCTGGAATTGAATAATTTCATTACACTAATGTTTTTATTGCACGCAATTAAATACAAAAAAGATCAGCTGATTCTCTGATTAAAGCTGTTGGGGAAGCGCGGGAGGTCGGGTACTTTGCCGGTACATTGCTCTCCTGTAACATGAGCTTATCAAGACTAATCTTTTTATTGGTTTGTAAATGAACATTATTTTCCGTCTACTTTTGAACCGGATCTTACTTTTTAAGGAGCTGGCCAAATAATAGTCCAGCACTTAAATCCTTGGGATCTTTAGATGTTCTTCGTCTTCCTTCCACTCTTCATCGTCAAATACAGCTCGCTCGAGTTTTGGAACGGTGTTTGGATCTTTTTTTTTATTGCTTACACAAATTAAAATTTTGCGGGTTTGATTTTTATTACTTGATGTTATTCCTTCACGGTGGAAGTCAATCGTGAACAAATTGGTAAGCACATTTTTCATTAGAAATATTGGTACCCGCCTGCGGGATTCGAACACCGTTGCATCGATACATACGAATGCACCGGACGTCTTATCCTTTAGGCCACGACGACTTCCTATAGATTTTTTAGTCTGTATAGTCAGATATTCCCCAAGGTCTTCATTTGTTTGTTGCATAGACATAACAGCGTTACGTGCTTGTCGGAGCCTATAGACTTCACCTTGAGCCTTGAGCTTTGTGCAAATTATATTATTTGCGTGTTTGATTTTTATTACACGATGTTATTCCTTCATCGTGGAAATGTAAACATGGTATTTCATTAGGAAAAATTATACAAGATCGATCGATACGAATGCATCGGGCGTCCTTTAGATCACGATGACTGCAAAGTGTATGAAACTTAAAGTTACCTCAAAGTAGTACTTTACTCAGGTTTCCGCTTACTCTATACTGGCCTCTATCATACAGTCACTCAATCCAATACCTTTCATCATAAATGTACAGAGATTCACCTCAATGAGTTCACTAGTGTCATCGTTCGAATCTTTTGCGAATTTTTTACGCTTAAACTTTGGTTTCAATGCTTTTTTTATTGCTTCTGGTATTTTTTCGTTATTTCGTGTGTAGTCTTCAATCAAGGCAGCTTTTAGTTTTTTGTATTCGTTTCTGAAAATAATTAAAGCTTTTCTTATGATTAAAAAGTATGGTACTCATATTATATTCGGTTCAGGGCTGCCTCCGTTTGGTCACCTTAAGTCAGCGGCTCTCAACCGTTTTTACTTTGCGACGCACTAACATACGTTTGACAAATTCGTGATACACTTACGTACGTGCATCCAAAAAATATATATTTGAGATAGGTAATACGGTACATTTATTAAATTATACATCATTAAAATAGCTTGTATAGTGAATATCTGGCAAACAGTTTTATAGCTTGCGAAAAACAGTGTGTTGACAACACAAGACGTCCTACCACCAGTAAAAAATTCTTTTAACCTCATGTCTTCTTGTACGTTGACTAAAACCTCCATCTTTGCTTTCATCCAAGAATCTTCAATATTAAATCGTTCGATAAATCTTTCTTTTACATCTAATGTGTCTAGTTCGTCCAAGTAATCCCAATCTTTACGATAATGTTCAAGAGCCTGGGCAGATATGTATTATTATTATAGATATATACCAGATCTCGTTATTTTTTTGGTAAAAAATTACAAATCAAGCTACAATTTTTTGTTCATCTCAAAGACTTGTTATGACAATTATTTGATGCTACAGATACCTATACTGCCCCGCTGATGTTTGATATGCCAAAAATAATCTATGTCTTTATATATAAAAATGAATTGCTGTTCGTTAGTCTCGCTAAAACTCGAGAACGGTTGAACCGATTTGGCTAATTTTGGTCTTGAATTCATTGTGGAAATCCAGGGAAGGTTTAAAAGGTAGATAAATGCTCGGAATTAAATAAAAATAACAATTTTGTTTTTCCTTTGATGTGTCCGCCGTTGGACGGATTCCTTTTGTTTGTTTTAAGTTTATTTTATACAAAAGTTTAGGTCTTTTATTTATCGATTGAGGCACTACGTAGTCTGCCGGGTCAGTTAGTATTTAATAAAATATGAAATTATATTGAATGTATGCGTTTTTGCCATTTAGTAATCTCAGAATCGCGCGTCACCCACACTATTTGTGCATGCACTAATAGAAGCTATAGGAAAAAAATCATGTGTGTCGAAAACTTTAATACCTTTAAACAGATAACTAATATAATCATTTGACAACTTTGTTACCTTCAAAATCAGCTCTGTTGTACTAGAAGGAGGGTAACGAAAGCCAGGGTGTAAGCTTGGGTTTTTCATCATTTTCCTTTTTAATTCGGCTTCTATTTTATTTTGAATCGACTTCTCCTTCTTTTTTATTTTCAACTCTTGCTTTTCTTTCTTTTTTTCCCATTTGATCTTGAAGATATTTTAGGTAACACATTAACATTATTTCGAGGTAATTACGTTGAGTTCATCTCCAATGATCAGTACCAATTTCTCTAAATAAATTTTATATTATGCTCCGAACAAATTTCACGACAAAATTATTTCATTAAATATAATTATCGTACATTAATTTGTCATCATTCTCCTGCCCTTCTCCCAGTCATCTGGGGATGGCGCAACATGTTTTCTTCCTTCATATTTCTCTATCATATACCATTTCTTCGCTCACTCTCCTCATCTTGCACGCAATCTATTCATGTATTTATTTAATAATAATCAAAACAACCAGCTTATACATACATACGTCTCAGTATGTTAGAACTTTAGTGATGTTTACGCGCTCTGTGTGCTTAGCACGAGTTTTTAACGTTCTGGATAGCGTAAAAGTTAACTCAAATTTGTATGGAGTTGGAACATTTGCCACTAAGGGCGCTGTTCCAACTGCATACAAATTTGAGTTAATTTTCACGCTATTGAAAGCGTTAAAAAACTCGCACTGATTACAACTGAACATTCAGAGAATTGAGGGCTGATCTTCTCATTAAAAAAGTAAAAAATGATTATCAATCCAATGTTTGGATATGTTGGAATTTTTGTAAATAAAATATTTATAAATAGGTATGTACCACTTATTTTAATATTCATACGATTCAT
This sequence comes from Bombyx mandarina, assembly GCF_030267445.1. Lineage (NCBI taxonomy): Eukaryota > Metazoa > Arthropoda > Insecta > Lepidoptera > Bombycidae > Bombyx > Bombyx mandarina. The sequence continues at coordinate 2,151,529 of NC_143216.1, forward strand.
AGCAAGAAATGTACTTAGTGTATCCATGTTTAAACTAACTTGAAGTGCTGTTTTTGTCTTGTTCGAAGCTTTTTCATGCATATACCTATTATATTCTTCGAGCCATTGCGCTGGTGAAGGCAGCTCCTCTTTGATAATCGAAGCGAGTCCGCCTTCTTTATCCGTTGGTAGCTCGTGGAAGAATTTAATTTGTTCATACCTTTAATAATTAGAGATGAGACAAAATCGTGGGTTCTTCAATAACTAATTTACGGTATATTTTCTATGGTTATCACTTTGAATATAAGTTAATGTTTTTTTTTTGGCTTAGATGGGTGGATGAGCTCACTATCCACCTGGTGTAGACCCGAATGCCATAATTCACTTTGAGAGATGACATCTAAGTCTCAATTATAATGTACAATGGCTGTCCCACCCTTCAAATCCAGTCACCCTTCAAATCGGAACGCATGACTGCTTCGCGACAGAAATAAACAGGATGGTGGTACCTACCCGTGCGGGCTTATAATAGCATCAGTAATAATTTACTATTTGATGTTATCTAGCGATGTTTCGAATTGCAAAGGTAAATGGATCATAAAATGAATTTGATTTGAATATGTAATGACATTGGATTCGGTGTCTTTCTAGTAAGTTGAAGAGAGTTTAAAATTCAAATTACCAATCATAAAACCAGTTTCTAATAAAATCTCTGTAATCTTCCATTAATTCAGCTCCTTTCGATTCAATTAATCTTTGTTTTGTTATTTTGCATTGCTGTTCGCATTCCGCCTGATATTTGAGTAGGATTACTTCTTTGTCATCCGCCTTAACAGAAGTTGTGGTTAGCCAAAGCTCACTAGATTAATCGAGTCTGGTGGAAATTATGCGTACCGTATTAATTGCCATCTGTAATCTGGCAGATCCGATCAACCGAAGGCCTAATATTTCATCGTTTCTTATTTTCAACTGACTCTTACGTTTTGCTGCGAAATAAGCTCTAAAATGGTTTTCACGTTAGGTCTTTATTAACTGTGCTTAAAATTTTACGTTATTTTTAGAACGTCACCAGTGTACTTATGTCAATATTCATAATGATGTACATACGTAAGGAAGCCATATAATAAGTATATTCATGATTAAATATACCAGGTTTTTACGCAGAGTAATATCTCTCACAATAAGATTTTTGGAAAATCGGAATGAAAAAATTTTTGCGACAATACTCACATAAAAGTGCCGCGGACACAGAACTAAATGAACTCTTTATTTGAACATTAACGAACCTTAAAACGTTTTGAATGAGATTGGCACTTTTTTCCCTCAAAGCGTAACAAGCGTGTTTCAATGTGCCGCTTAATTCTCTCTCCCAGATTCGTCTACTGTACGCTCGGCTTCGCATCAAGCTGATTGTTTGTCTGAAATGTTTTAAATAAAAAACAAGCGTATTAATAAAATTATGTTCTGTGTACTTAGTGCGAGTTTTTTAACTTTCTCGATAGCGTAAAAGTTAACCCAAATTTGTATGCAATTGGAACAGCGCCCCTAGCGTCAAACGTAGACAAGCGATCCCATTCCATACAAATATGAGCTAACTTTTACGCTGTCGAGAACGTTAAAAAGCTCTAAGCACACTGAAGAGGAAGTATTCTTTTACAGTTAGATGAAGCCTCCTCCTCCTCCTCGCGTCGTTTCCTCACTGCTGAGGGTCGTGACCATTATAATTCGACATGATTTTACTCCTTGTGATGTCCCGCCAGCGCCTCCGATCATTGGCCGCATGAAGGGCGTCGTGGAATGGGATCTCTAGTGTAGATGAAGCCTATGCAGTTCGAAAAGCGATCTTCTGTGGATGTACTGATAACCGGCAGTAATACATCACGGGATAAACCAAACAAATGGGGAACCTTAGTAAATGTCCAAACTCGGCAAATTAGCATCGAAAACGTGAGTTCCTAATTTTCATACCTTGGCAGTCTATTGAAATTAAATTGGCATTGTTAATACCGTCATTTCAACTGATACATTATTTTATACACAACAGTAATTACAACAAAAAAAACTTATTTTGTTTAATAACTAATCAATATAGACAAAGGTGGATATTACGGAGAGTTATTGTTAAATGGGAATACATATCTGGTCGTCTCACTGATGTGCCCGCTAGCAATGGTGACGTAATGATGACGTCGTGAAAAATTATTAGCATCATTTTTTATTAGACAACTACCTTAACTACCAGACCTCACTAATAGATATATTTAAATAATAATAATTAAATAAATTGTTGGGTTTTTAATAGTTTAAAAATAGGAAAATAACTATACAGCGAACGTCAACATTGACATAGTTAAAACTTTTACTCTTTTTACTGCTTTTTTATTAATTTCTTTTTATAATTTGTTTTTTTTTTTTTTTTTTTTATGATTGAATGTTTACTGGTGGCCCGAAGGCCTTTCCAGTTTCACCAGGACAGGTGGGCGAGCAAAGGCTCAGCCAAGAGGGGTGGGATTTGCTAACAACTGCCCGAGCGCCTCCGAAGGAGACCTAACAACTCAAGGGCAATTGTTTCGCGAATTAATCTACTACCGGATCGGAATCGCGACCCGCTGAGAAGATCCGGCGAGAAACTCAGCGGGCTGATGCATGGGTTAGGTTGCACGTCGACCTCTTTGTCGAGATCGACGAGTACGGTTACCGGGGGCCCTAAGCCTGCCCCTAGTATTAGAGCTGAAGGCATCTAATGCAAAGGTTATTGGATCTGATGGATCCGTAAGGACGTGTCTAGGGCGTCGACGGTGACTGGCTCCTGCATGATCAGGATTCGGGGAGTAGTCAGCGGCGGCAACGATAAGGCGATTATCATGACGCATAGCCTTATCGAAGTATCGTTCCGACGCTGACTTCATGTATTTCCGAATTGATTCGAGGTCCAGGTCGTCGTGTAGGTCAACGTTCCTCACGAACCACGGAGCTCCGACGGCTAACCTGCAAAAGCGGGATTGTAGAGATTGAAGGGTGTCTATGTGTGTGCGGGCCGCGTGAGCGAACACCACACTCGCGTAAGTCATGACGGGCCTTATGCAAGTTTTGTAAAGTGTCACCTTGTTCCGAAGGGACATTTTACTCCGCTTACAGATCATGGGAATTTATAATTTGTATGCTTCGAAAACTTTATAGTTTTTGTGTTCACGACGACTGATGTTTTATTTGTCGATATTTTGCATATTGTGCCAACTACCACCTAGTTTTGCATATTGTGCCAACTACCACCTAGTTTTGCATATTGTGCCAACTACAACCTAGTTTTGCAAATTGTGCCAACTACCACCTAGTTTTGCATATTGTGCCAACTACCACCTAGTTTTGCATATTGTGCCAACTACCACCTAGTTTTGCATATTGTGCCAACTACCACCTAGTTTTGCATATTGTGCCAGCTACCACCTAGTTTTGCAAATTGTGCCAACTACCACCTAGTTTTGCATATTGTGCGAAGTGCCGTCTAGTTTTGCATATTGTGTATCTACCACCTAGTTTTGCATATTGTGCCAACTGCCGTCTAGTTTTGCATATTGTGCCAACTACCGTCTAATATTGTATATTGTACCCACCGTCTAATTTTCTGTAGCAGTGATTTTTTGACATTTACGTTTCTTTGCACATAGTTTATTCTATTCTATTTGAGTTAAAATACCCTTCATAGTAAAAATAACGAATAACTGGAGATCGGTTTGTCTCTTCAAGTTGTATGAATTGGTGTAGCCCAAAAACAGTTTTGAATGTTTAATTTAGGTGCATCCGTAATATATTTAATGGTAGGCACCGGCTTGGCTCTGCCCCTGGCATTGCTGACGTCCATGAGCGACGGTAACCGCTTATCCTCAGGTGGGCCGTACGCTCGTCTGCCTGCAAAGGCAACAAAAAAATAAAAATATACTCAATAACTTAGAGTAAAATGTCAACCTTGACTTTTCGTGCGATTTAATTATATCAATGAAATATCTGCTTTTCATAATGTCTTCAGATATTTTATCTTCGTCTTTTTCTAAACTGATCTGCGATAAATCACTTTCGTAGTCGTCCTCCCACCAATTGATTGCTTTTCCTAATGTTTTATTTTTAATAGAATGATCATCTAAAAACGTAAGAAAAACGTGAAAAATGAATATTTTTAGTCTTGATTCGTTTGCCTCATTGGGCTGGTGGATAGTGAAACTGACTACAGGTACATGCGTTCTAGTTTGGATTCTCGGTCAGAGTAGATCATTATTTAAATATTTTTAATTGTGATTTTACTTTTCGGCTTAGTTAGATCATCTAAGGCTTTTTTTTCTTGAATTTTCTTGTAAGTCTCCTTTATCAAAGTTTCGATTTCATCAGACCTTTGAAATACTAATGGAAGATCGTTTAATTGTGTGTTGTCCGGTGTAAGAATCTCCCGAGCGACACCGTTACCGACGAAATGACACTGACTGCATTCTAAATTTTGCAATTCATTTTTTATTTCTATGATTCTGAAATATTATTCAAACCGTAGTCAAATATTTATTTACTAACTTTACATTAGTTCAATCTACAGTATTTCTTTCCTTAACACATATTCGGATTTCAAAACTAAGTGGCTGGTAGTAAATCAGAATTGTCACGAACAGTGACTGACTGGCGCTCAATGCCCGTCCCGTTCTGATTTACGGTCGATATTTTTAGGTATTAGGTATTTAGATATTTATATTTGGTATTTAGGATCTGCATTTAGTAGTTCTCATTACATATCTTTCCCTAACAAAGGTCCAATCTAACATAGAGTCGTCGAATGTGAGCGCACCTATTTTCAACAGTTTTTATCACCTCCTGCATATATTTCTTCTTCTGTACTTGCAAATTGTTATGCAAACACTCGGAAGCTTCATTATATAGAGCTGAGTATCTAGCTAAAACACTAGACAGACGTAGCACAGCTTCACACAATTGTTTATCGTGTGCTTTTTTCTGAAAATGTAAATTGCTTTTGAAATTTTCCGACACTTTTTCTGTTGTTATGCCGTTACTTATTCAATATAAGTACATTGAGTACAAACAATTATTTACTCCAATGAATCCACTTATTAAATATATTTGTTTGTTTCTAAACATAAGTATATTTTTTTATTTGCCAATAATGTCATGTGTTCGAAGAGTAGGAATTCAATTAACATTCTCATTCTCGGGAAGACTTCTCTTAAAATTATTATTCCTTTTGGTGATTCAGCATAAGATTAAAAGAAATACAATAAAAGCAAAATAATTTAAACGGACATAGGTATCACAATCACAATTTAATATAATTTACCTGGTAATTTAGATCTGTTCGGAGTAATGCTTCTAAAGAATTCAGAACATTTTTCCATTTAATAAAATAAAAGTTACTGGACATTTTAGACTGTTACTAATATAAACAGTTACAAATTACCTATTCGAATGTAAAATTCAGTATTCAGTATGGCCATGGTTTTTGTTCAAGAGTCGAGACAGCGTGAGTACTTCCCCATATGTAATTGATTTACAATAGAAACAGTGGTAACAACTAAAGTACATTTGCACTTATTTTAGTCTATGGAAATGATAAAACACGAGATCGTATAATCGGAACTCATCTAGACCATGAAGTGCCCGTGGTTAAAGAATCCGGTGTGTCGAACGATTCCATTTTGAAATTCACCAGGATGGGTGGGTGGGTAGGGTAGGGAAGGAGAGAGGGGATGTGCTAACAGCTGCTCGGGCACCCGAAGAAGGCCTAGCCGTTCAGGGGTAGCTGCTCCATGAGTGCAGCTAACATTAGATAGGTATCGCGAATCCGTGAGAAGATCCGGATTAACTTTAAGCATTCAACAACATTGACAGAAGATTAAGTGAATCAGGACTTGTCTAGGGTGCTGACTGCTGTGTTGGCTTTGTCAGGACTGTTATTAGGCCACAACAAAGTGGTTATTTTGCTATTTATACGGGTGGATTCTTTACGGGTGGGCCCCGCAGAAGAATTAATATAGTGCAATAAAAAATCAATCAGGAAAATTTGTTAATTTGCATTGTAACTTATTACATTTGTCGAACTCGTCTACATGTCCAGTATTATAAATAGGTAGGTACGTTACATGAATTCTGTTTTTGTTAGAGTTAAGTAGTTGTTGATCGAAATTGGCAGATATTTGTACAAGTAACGAACTAGACTAGGCCATTCATAAAAAAATACGAATACCACCCAATAATTTTGCAAAACCCCGAAAGAGTTGTCACATTCAAAACGCGAAACAGTCGCGTCACACGCACATTCCCTTCAATGAAAGGGCAAATGGCACCCATTTACCGTTATCATTGACAGCGGAAAACTTACATCATGCCAAATGTAGGAAATAAGCGATCTGGCTTGACGGGAACACTGCTTACTTATTGCTCCGAAATGTAAAGTCAAACGATCTTAACACTTGCCACGGCCATTTGGAATAACGCGTCTTAAGCCAAAGGCGCAACGTTTATTTTTCTGAAACTTTACTTGTGTTGTTGGTCATTAGCTGCCTCGAGCCGAGCCGTGTTTTCGGGCTTCCTCGCCACAGTTTCCGGTGGCGCTGGATTCGCGCCGTCTTGTCACCGGAAGTAGTAAAGCCTTCCGCAGTGCCTTCTGTCGGCGTGTTGGAAACGTGTCCACGATTTAAGCGAGGTATTTTGGCGTTTTTATTCTTGTTTATCTTTTTTCTGTTTTGTTCTCCGGCATTTGAATCTTCAGTATAGAGGGTTTCCTTTTCTTGTGCTTGTATTATATAGTTTATGACGGAGTTTATTTTACTTGGTTTATTTTGTAGGTGAATTTGTTACCGAACATCAAAATCAATGAGTTAACCGTCGAAAACTTTAATAACCATAGAAATTATCATAAAAAAAGTTCACAATCGATAATATATATAAAATAAGATAATTAAATTTCATTAAAAAGGAATTATTATAATAACTCATTTTAACAAAACCATTTTAATATTTTGTGCCTACTTTAATGTCAAAGTATACTCAATTCTAATCATAGTAATATATAGATCAAAATAGGTAAATAACACATTCTCGCAACGGCCGACTCTTGTCGTTATCTGTCGTCGTCATATTATTTTTGGGGGAATATCGCCCCTGGGACTAGACTCAAGTAACAAGATCCAACCCAGATACATCCTAACGCGTGTCGGGAATGTGTAGAAAATAATTACATTTAAACAAATTACCGTATAACCTTGTTTCATTTACAAGTTGCTTAACAAAGTCGAATTACGAAATAGCTGATAATATTTCACCAAGAAAAACACAGTTAATCAATCATAGTTGAAGATATGAGTGGATGAAGGGGTTAAGTACCAGTTTTAAGTTTTTGAGTTTTTACTTTGAATGAAGGTATTATGTGCCTATAAACTATATTAGACCTTAAATCCCCGGGTTTAAAGGCTATTTTTAGAAATTGTATATGTTGAAGATGTTATGTACGAAGAAAAAGTAGGTACAAGCAACAAAAGTTTCTTGACCGTTTTCTCAAAATTAACAAATTGTATCATATTCCCTTCATCCATTCATGTATTCTCATTCGCGATCCTGCGGACAGAATGGAAAGCAGTCAACGTCGCCCCAAACACGTCATTTCGGATCCCCCCGATCCCCTAACGTTGCCTTTAGGTACCTCAAACACCGGTCATCATTCTCGTCGAACCCGTCGCCGTCACTTGCGACGAAGGGTCCGACGAGTAAATTAACCCTCAGACACATCCCACTGAGTTTTCTCGCCGGATCTTCTCAGTGGGTCGCGTTTCCGATCCGGTGGTAGATTCTGCGAAGCACGGCTCTTGTTAGGGTTCGTGTTAGCAACGTCGTCAGGTTTGAGCCCCGTGAGCTCACCTACTAGTTAAGACTACGCTGATATAGGCTCTCAAGGCTCTCAGTTTAGGTAGGAACAAAAAAAAACATGTCTTCAATTATTTAGACACTATAATTACATTTTAGTCAAAAAGTAAAAGGGCAAAAATATACAAAGTAAATGAAATGTTTTAAAAGCGACTAGCTTCTCAACTTGTTAAAAGTTTTGATAACACGTTAAAGTTGTTAACACGTTATACCAAAAGATCATATTCCTCTTCACCGATACGATCAAAGTTGCTCGTCACAAAAAACCATGCAAGTTTGAGAGAAACTTCGGTTCTTGAAGTAGTCATACATAAAATCTTTTGTTGATCACACATAGTTTATTCGTGAAATAGGTCCGTACCCACATTTTATCGTCGACACAATTTACCAACGAGGTCCTAACATTACGTCGCTTCATCGCCCGTCAATTTTCATCACAACGTTTTGATGTAAATAGATTTTTTGCTTGTATTTTTCCGTTGACATCATTCCGTTTGAGATGTATCGAATTTTTATTGGACGTCTTGTGAGCGATAGACAGGATCCATTACAGTGTCAGTTACGCTAATCCACAGGGACTGAGGTGAATTTAAAAGTCTAAAAATTACGTCTGAATTTTTGTATTTTGAACTGTCTATTATTAGGTTACAAATTTATTTCAAGTGGTCAAAGAGAAAGAGATGGGAAGGGATGTTGGATTTTTAGAATGAAACATTCTATATTCATTATGTAACCCGAATCTGGAAATATAAATACCATATCCTTATCGCGTTATATTTGTTTGGAAAGTAAAGAAATAATTCATCATTTAACCTAAATATTAAATGCATTATGCAATACACTAAAGACATAGAATACATATTTTACACAACTCATATAAAGCTATAAAACTGATCGCATTATCCTATCTTCACTTCAAAAATATTCTATTTCAAAAACTATCTACTGATTTAAGGACTACTAATACAAAATGACAAGAGCCTTTAAGTTCTGACAAGATAACATGAAAATCCGATCCAATAACTATATTTCACCTTTGTCCACCCCACGCGATGACGCATGCTTTCAACCGACAAGCCGCTATTGCCGATGCGGTTGCAAAAATATTGACCCGATAAGATGATGACTACACTCCGTGAGTTAATGTTGTTAGCACGCTTTTATCGGCTCGACCTTTACATTAAATTATGTAGCGATATCTTTCAATATCGTTTTCACCAACTGCAGAATGTCGACGATTAACTTGTAAATTTGTATACGGATATTAGTATTGTATTGTGTACAATTGTTACGCGCTGGGATTCGGGATAAATAAAATTCTACCAAAGTACAACTAAAAACTGTATCCAACACTTAGAACACTTCAAACACTTCACAAACACTTTGAAGTTCTCAGTTCGCTTCTTCCGCTTCGCTTCAAGTGATACGTTCGCTGTTTCCGTTCCGATTACTGACTGACTGCGTGCCATCTCTGCAACGCTTTTATAGCCGATAGCACATCCCTAGAATTATCGAGAATATTCCATACATCTTCATTATTGTGTTTCCGCTATCTGACAATATATGACGTTGTATTTCTCGAGCGTTCTAGGTGCTACTAGGTCCGTCGATATTCGTTCGACTATTCGGCGATAGATGGCGTTACTATTACCAGCGTAACAATATAAAATTTACCATGACCTGATATCCTGAACACAAAAATTTATATAAAAAGTATTAATTAAAATTTTTAGTTTGGTCCATATTAAAGTGCTTTTTTTTCTTTAGACATTAAACTAAATGTTATTGTAAATTAATATTTTTAGAGTAATAAAACCTTGCGTTTATTATCAGTTACCATAAAAATTGTAATGTATTCGAAACGTCGCGAAAGCGCGGAAAGTATTATTATGTTCATATTTCATTTTCTCATAAATTTAAGTAGTTTACCGTTGCAGCTTCAGCTTCGGGAGCAGTTATTTGATACAATGTATTGGCAACATGTACTTGGCCATATAGCCAACGAGAAAGTGAAATTTTCATTAATTTCAAGTGTATCGCTGGTATTACTCACGTGAACAACAAAGTAATACTGAAACGTTGGAAGGACCGTTCCGCGGAATTTATTGGTGTCGCAAACAAGTTGCAAATTGGCCTGTAGGAGCGACGTTTTCGCTAAATACCTATAAAAATGTCCGCTCGCCGTGAAATATTGTAACTAGCTGTGTGTGCCTTAATTTATGAACCGCAGCGGAGAAGTTTTCAACGAAGACATTTCGTTCCTAGTGAATTCAAATTATTTAATATTTTTATTTTTATTGCTTAGTTTGTTGAACGAGCTCACGGGCAACATGGTGTTAAGTGGTTACCGGAGCCCATAAACATCGGTAGGCAGCGGCTTGGCTCTGCCCCTGGCATTGCTGAAGTCCATGGGCGACGGTAACCACTCACCATCAGGTGGGCCGTATGCTCGTCTGCCTACAAGGGCAATAAAAAAAATAAAATAAAAAATAAACATCTACAAAGTAAATTCCGCCACCTACCTTGACACACGAGTGCTAAGGTCTCAGTTTTTACAGTACAACGGCTGCCCCACTCTTCAAATCGAAACGCATTACTGCTTCACGGCAAAAATAGGCAGGGTGGTGGTACCTACCCATGCGGACTCAGAATACGTCCTACCACCTATAAAATTTATTGAAAATCAAAATAAAACTGCAACACCATGCATTAGTCTTGCAAAGAAATCGATGAATCGAATTATTTTGTCCTTGTCAGGCTATTGTATGAATTCATAACAATGTTTAATTATTTATAATGGTCAAATTAGCAAGATATCAAATACAAAATGTTGTATATATTTTTTTTTTTTTTTTAAGTTGTTTTGTCACGAGTTGTTATTTGAGGCTGAAAGAAACGAAAAAGCGACACTAAAAAGAGACAGACATAGAGATCTATATATTAAAGCCTGCTAGTGAGTGAGATATAATATTTCTGAAGGTTTCACTTGTACTGCGTGTGAATTGTACATCATGCTTTTTACATACTCCAAAATTTTCCTTAAGCACCGTCCAAATTTGCTGTTTACTGGTAGATATGATGTAAGGTCGTATGTGCTCATGAGCTCAGATAGCACTTCACTTTGGACAGTGAGTACACCTGTCCATCTAACGCATACAAAAAAGCAGGACTTGAGTTACCTCTGTACAGTTCAGGCCAATTATGTTTTTTGATACGTGAAAGTCGTCCGTGGCTTAAAGGATAAGACGTCCGGTGCATTCGTGTTGAGCGATGTAACGGTGTTCGAATCCCAGGCGGGTACATACCTATTTTTCTAATGAAATACGTACTCAACAAATGTTCACGATTGACTTCCACGGTAAAGGAATAACATCGTGTAATAAAAATGAAACCCGCAAAATTATAATTTGCGTAATTACTGGTGGTAGGACCTCTTGTGAGTCTGCTCGGGTAGGTACCACCACCCTGCTTATTTTTGCCGTGAAGGAATAATGCGTTTCGGTTTGAAGGGTGGGGCAGCCGCTGTAACTATACTGAGATCTTAGAACTTATATCTCAAGGTGGGTGACGCATTTACGTTGTAGAGGTCTATGGGCTCCAGTAACCACTTAACACCAGGTGGGCTGTGAGCTCGTCTACCCATGTATCTTTCTAATCCGTGGATATCTTTCTTGGTTCTAAAGCTCTGATGTTGTGAGCCAAATGAAACTGTGAAACGCGGTGCTTTCCGGTTTTGGATGGCCAATTTCGACTCGTCGTTTCATTGAAGACGTCGAGATGTGAGTTAAAATCGTTTCTTAGCTACTTTATTAGCTGTGAGTGTTGAGCTGGCGATGTGCTCTGTAATAATATGTATTAATGATTTTACTTCGTCCAACTTCGAAAAAGAGGTCAATAGTCGAATCCAGCTCGGATGGGCAGTGTTTGGAAAGCTACGTAAAATCTTCTCATCACAAATACCACAGTGTCTCAAGACCAAAGTCTTTGAGTAGTGTGTGTTGCCAGTGATGACATATGGCACTGAAATGTGGTCGCTCACAATGGGCCCTATGATAAGGTCACTCAAAAAGCAATGGAAGAGGGCTATGCTCGGAGTTTCCCTACGAGATCAAATCAGAAATGAGGAGATTCGTTGGAAAACTATGGTAGCCGACATAGCCTAAAGAATTGCGACGTTGAAGTGGCATTGGGCAGGGCACATTGCTCGTAAAACGGATGGCCAATTAATGTCATTGGTGTAATACGAATGAAGAAAATATGAGTAAAAGATAAAAGACACAACACCACAGAATCGTTTTTATTATTTTACAAATTTTATATAGCTCCTAATCAAACTGAATGTTATTTAAGCAAAATGCAAAAGTAACATTAATATCATCCGTGGCATCCGCAAAAATATACCGAAAATTTATGGTGCTAGTTCATTCGTCATAATACATCAAACCGTGTGTCATACAGACCGCGCGTTAATCTCTCCCACTCGCGTATCATATATCAGAGGGAGACGACGTTTTTACGAGCTCTTAATCAAGAAATATACGATTTCGCAGTCCGATTAAGACTAGGCTATTCACCATCTCGGTAATGTAGTTAGTGTTCGCTTCTAAAAGGGTGTTGTAATTGGGAAACGCGGCGTCACGAGAACATTCGAGAAACTTTCTTCATATTTAGAAATTTAATCCAATGTTTGCTTAAATCATTTTCAAGTAATTAAGTGTTATTTGGTTACTGGTGGTACTCTTGTGAGTCCGCGCGAGTAAGTACCACCGCCCTGCCTATTTCTGCCGTGAAGCAGTAATGCGTTTCGGTTTGAAGGGTGGGGCAGTCGCTGTAACTATACTCAGATCTTAGAACTTATACTTCAAGATGGGTGGCGCATTTACGTTGTAGATGTCTATGGGATCCAGTAACCACTTAACACCAGGTGGGCTGTGAGGTCGTCCATCCATCTAAGTATTAAAAAAAAAAAAATTTTTTTTTTATGAAGCATGTTTCTGATAACTCTGTTTCTATAATCTGACGAAGCGTGTTGCGGATAATAACATGTACTTTTAGGTTATTAAACTACCTTGTATTTTGGAAAATGATTCGACATCTATTGTTTGAGTAATTTCGATTAACTAACCCCCGTATACAACTGATTTATAATAATGAACTACTATGGATATTTTAGCTTTGATAGGGCGTTCCATTTTACTTCGTGATTATTGAAAATACTTTTTAATTGCGTTTCTGAAATATAAAGTTGGTTGTGTATTGGTGCCGTTATACCGTCTCTTCAGTATTGTGCTTGTGCAGTAATATTGGTTTTGCTTAAACAACTTAATAAAACAGATACTCGCATATTACCCGTTTTATTATTAACATTGTAAACGCGTCGAAAATTTACCTTTTCTTAAAAAAAAAAGAAGCTTCCCCAAAGGAATAAGCCTGAAACACTAACTAGAAGGTTAGTAAAAAATGTATTTGTCCATGAGGTGATTCCGCCCTGACAAATGACGCTCGTCGGACATATTTCAACCCCGACTGGTTCACAGGCCGGCCATTTCGCCCTTGGCTAGATTTATAGCCTCCCCGGAGAAAAAATGTGGATGTTACACGATAGTCTACGCGTTTTCGGGGTTCCGCAGCTTATTCTGACACAAACGAAGTCCCGTATCAAAATTTACTCTAACCTAGTGGCTTGGTAGCTATGTCCACTCATCAAATGATTAATGTTTGAGCTCAGTCTTTAATTCGTTTGTAGTTCTGCCAACAATGAACAATTGCAATCCGATGAGACATCAACATTCTTTAACTAGGCCAAACGCGCTACAGACTTACTACAAATGCTATCGAATAGACAGGCCAATGAATTTATTATCTTTCACCTAATTGAATTTATTTATTTACACACAGGAATACACACAAAACATTCAAGCTTAACATTTACATGTACAAAATTAAGTACTGGTATGTAAGCCAGTTATAAGCATGTACAGCAATCTCTTATAGCACACTATGACATGTTACAGCAATTTTAGAAACAGCGGAAAAATAAGTTAAATTTAAATGTTAACAGAACGACATAAAAATAATAATTGAAAAGGACATGAAAAAGAACATGAAGAGCTAACTACTTAATCTCATCAATTATAAACAAAGGAACTATAATACTAGTTTGTTTTTGAGAACTTTTCTTCATTATGAAACATTAAAATATAAGTTTTAATGTTTCTATAATTTCGGGTAAAATTTTTAGGCAGAACTCTAAAGTAAATGTGTGGCCACATTTTAACCGGAGACGCCTGAGGGAAATGATGCGGCTGTTTCGGAATGAACCTTTCCGACGACCCAAATGACATATTGACAACCTTATCAATATTGAAATAAAACTGAAGTTGGAATGGATTTGAATAATTTTGAAAATTTTATGTAACGAGTGATACAAGTGCATAATCTATTTTGAAAATTTGGTGTAGTTCAATATTTTGTTTTCGAATTCAAATTTACAAAGTACTCTCCTCTTACTTTGATTGTAAGATACTATAGTAAACAATAAAACTCCATGTATTCTAAATAATCTACAGTCGTATTTAGTACTAAATAGTTCACAGTCGAATCAGACCGCTTTCATTTATATTCGACCTATTTTAGTTGTGGCTTTTTTTTGTAAAAAGCTTTCCACAGTATCATTTCTTCGCAGGTCGATCGACGTCAGACGGCGACATGGCCTTTCATGAAACACTTCATCACTCTATAAATCTTTCGGTCACACCTCACGGAACCTATAGCGCGGTACAGGAATTAAGTTTGACGCCTTTAAAATAAAGTAACTGATTATCTTTGTTTTCAGTATTTATGCTTACTAGTGGTCCCCCGGTAGTCGAAATTCGACTATAATTAGGTAATTGAAATTATAAATTTATACACTATTATGATTTTATTGTCAAAGACTATTACACTTCTATAATCACAGATTTCGCCAAGACTACACTTTAGACAAATATAATAAAGACAAACAATATTCTCATCTATTCTCAATTTGACCACAGACTACATGCAACAAGAAAAGTTTAACAATATACAAATAGTATCTATGCGTGTGGGTCTCAAATACATGGTAGTGTGTGAAATGTTTTTTTTTGTTTTAATGTATTTTTTATGTATAATTAAAAAAAAATCTGCAAATATAAAATGCACTCCTTCCCTATATTCTCTATAAGTGAGGAAAATTTCATTTTTCTTCCGTCAGCGCAATTTTCGTAAAAAAGGGTCCAAAGTTTTTGCTTCACGTATTAATACCTATATATAGATGATTTTCTTTATAGTTTTTACTGAAGGAGCGCTTTTTATGAATTGTGGCAGTAGGACTGGATCTATGAGTCCCTACGGTTCGTACTGCCGATTTTTTATTTTTTCGTATGAACTTTAAGTTAAGCTGACGTTGAAGCCCAAGGTGTATCATAAAAATGAAATTCCAATTATACTGGTACAAAGATTTGACGAAAAAGAACTGTGAATTACGATTTGGGTGGGAAAATGTGTGACGATGCTGCTACTGACGTCTAACTGAGAAGTAGTAGCAGGAAACTAGTAGATAGTTGTGTGGGAGGTACATAGTCGTGATCATATACTAAGTCGTACTGATGGTGGGGTGTTTTATAAGTACGCACTCCCATTTCCGTCGTTGAGTAGTCATATACTCCGGTTCGAAAGGAGGCATAGCCGTTATACAGTACATATCAAGATTTCGAACTCAATATCTCGACTTAAAAATCTAATTCTTCTGATTAATTGGATATTTGTAGATATTTGGATAACGCAGACGGGTTCTCGAGTGGAGACCGCGCAACGGAAAACGTAATGTGGGACGCCCCCTGGCTAGGTGGTGCGATGACCTTCGAACGGTGGCCGGCAAGAAGTTGATGAGGATAGCCGAAGATCGGGCTCAGTGGTGTGCATTGGGAGATGTCTATGTCCAACAGTGGACGACTGTGGGCTGTTGATGATAATGAGATACCAAAATATCTTTTTAATATAACCTCAATAGAAGCAACTGTTTTGTACGTCTCACACGAATATTGAGCCGGGCTATAACTGACCCTTGTTGCGAAAGATCGAGGTAGACTATAAGCGCTCGTTCTGACGGATTCGTTCTTTTCTTGACACAGTGTTGCAAGTTTTCATGTCATCTTTTTGGTATGTCACAACATTTGGCGGCAGAAGTTTTAAATGGAAAACGTCAAGAAATAATGCAAATAATTTATTTTAAATCGTTTCAATGACTTCTAAGACTGTTCGTTCCTTTTTTTTAAGGCAGCTGAAGCTTTGAGATATTTATAAGCTCAAGTAATTCAATACCCACCAAACCATAGACAGAGCATCTAGGTATTGCAATGAATCCGAGTGTTTTTAATGATTTTTTTTAAGTATTTAATGTTCACACAGTTACAGTACCATAGTACAGGTTTCTCCAATAATTATATTTAGAGAAAGAGACAGTCTGAGAAACTCTGAAGTTTGTTCAAACAAATGCTACTTAGCTTAATCTATAGCGTTTTTAGGTGGTTACTCAAATCGGCAATGTTAAGATTAGTTGTGCTTAACTAAATTTTGATCGTTGTAATAATATATCGAATTTAATCGTTTTGACAGTAAATTAACGAATTAATCATATAGATAGTTTTTTGCTGCGGTTTTCGCGAGTCGTAAATACAACTAAAATTATTTTATGATTAAAGCAAACTTTAACGGACAAAATTAAAAAGTAATTATAATTATGACGCATTTTTATTTTAACGTTTTTTTTTTAATTATGCAATAGGTAGTTAATTTGAATCTATGAATAGTAGAATTAAGGGCTTTTTGGTGTAAAGCAGCTACCGTAGCGAACCTTGAGGTTGAAGCCACACACATTAAATCAACGCATGATAACTTCACGGTTTACTTACCGGTGTCCGACCCACAGATAACCCCCAAATAGGGGTTATATTCTGTGGTCCGACCTAACAGTTTGGCTTAAAACTGAGGATGGAGCTGTGAACAGAGTCCCTTCTCTATTTCACGGTACGGTTATTTACTGGTGGTAGGACCTCTTGTTAATCCTTGTGGAAGATCTTCCCTTTGTCGTATATCCCCAAACTGGTGACGCCGACGCGATCTCAACATGCAACCTTCTGATCTGTCAAATATCTTGCGTTGTATGACGGTTACCCGCCACATCACTCCCCTCAGAGTTTGGGGATATACGACAAAGGAAGATCTTCCACCGAGCGGGTGATATTGCTCGGTAGACCGACGGTCCGAATGTTGTTGTTCGGAGCTTGTATATATGTAAGTTTATCTTGAAAATGTCGTGAGATTCCAGCATCTGTCAAATATCTTGCGTTGTATGATGGCTACCACCACAATCCACGCGGGTAGGTACCACCGCCCTGCCTATTTCTGCCGTGAAGCCGTAATGCGTTTCGGTTTGAAAGGTGGGGCAGCCGTTGGAACTATACTGAGTCCTTAGAACTCATATCTCAAGGTGAGTGGCGAGATTTATGCTGTAGATGTCTATGGGCTCCGGTAATCACTGAACACCAGGTCGACTGTGAATTCGTCCGCCCAACTAAGCAATAAAAAAAAAGTGAAAGTCGTGTTTTTCGTTCAACTTTTAATTAATTAACACCACAATCAAAGTAATAGCAGCTTTATTTTTGCAGCGGTTTACAAGGATATGGTTATTTTTATTTCTTCGTCTTTTTGGCGGTAATCATAATAATGTTACAGACTATCTCTCTACCAAAATGTGCGTTCCGGATCACGCATCATAAAAATGTGCCACAAAACTAATAATTATTTCAGTACATTGTTGCAAAATTCGTCCAGACATTTGCTAAATACACGAACTCACGGTATGTTTTATTGCTTCAGCGTTCTAAGTGCAGAGAAAAATTTGAAAAAATTAAATAAATACTAAAATCGTGTACCAAAAAAAAAAAACGAACATAAAAACTGGCGACGAAATATTTCAACGTAACAACTTTCTTTATCGCCCCAGCCCGCTCTTTACGATCGCATAAATTCAGTTTATCTTTATGCATATTCAGACCCCGTGTTAAATGTAATGCGACTGTTTCGTAAGTTTTAGAGTTCATTTATGCTTTCCTGAGTCGCTTGAGGGACAACAGCAACTGGTTCCACTTAGACAACAAAATAGCCAGTCAGTTCCAATCCAAAATTTTGATATATATCTTCTTTTTGACGTGACAACGTCTTATAATTCGATGGAGCCGGCTGTACGCACGAAAAAACATGACTCATGCGGCGTTACCTCGCTCTGAGGCGTACATGTTTTCGTCAATTATGAAGTTCAGTGAAAAGTGAATGTGGTGTCAATTGTTTATAGCAACGATAGTTGCGATTATTAAAAAATGAAACCATTCCATCAGTATTTTCTTATGACGTTGTCACGTTCAACTATCGTCAGTAAACCGACTTTACAGTCAACCGATTTTTTTATGGCTTAGATGGGTGGACGAGCTCACGGCCCACCTGTTTTTAAGTGGTTACTGGAGCCCATAGACATCTACAACGTAAATACCGCCATGAGTTCTAACCTCTCAGTATAGTTAAAACGGCTGCTCCGCCTTTCAAACCGAAACGCATTACTGCTTCACGGCCGAAATAGGCGGGGTGGTGGTACCTACCCGTGTGGACTCACAAGAGGTCCTACCACCAGTAAAATATAACGTTAATTTGCTTTGTATACGATGTGTCGCAAAGATGAGCAGAGCCAAACATTCGCAAGATTGGGACCTCGCGCTAAATTAATGGTTCACATTCTTGTTTGAATTTTTGTTTAGTTATCCCGTTCGGGTGAAGCCGGAATGGCCTCTGAGGCTACAAGCGAATAGGCAGGAAAAAAAGGTTTAGTTCTTGGATTAGATACGATAGTAGATGCGCTTACGATACATCTTGTGTTAAGGCTGCTTGCAAGTCCAGTCTTAGCCTTAAATAAGAGTCTATGAAAAAGCTCAGATTCTCAATGGGTAAGTACCGACCAAGATCATTAATCTGATGTTCTCGAGATTCGAGACCCAAATTGATATGATCCTGATATTGACAGGCATTGTTGTTGAAATATCCTTCAAGTTAGAGCATTGTGTTTCTGGACAGAAATAGCGTAAGGTGTTGTAATCAACAAATGATTAGGGCTTGTCAGTCATCGTTGTAAAATACTAATTAGAGGTCCATAAATTCGAAAAATGATTACCTATCGAAATATAGAGTAGTAAAATAAAAAGTTAGTTATAAAAAAAATGTGTTCAAAGGCTGTGTAAAACATACATTTTTAAATTTATCAAGAATTAAAAATGAGTCGAAAATAACTCAGATCAAATGTTGATATTCCGATGAAGTTTATGTATCCGCTTCACATAATTGTACTGTATAATGGACTTTAGTATTATATTTAGTACTTAATTATGTAAATTTAATCGAAATCCGACTTTATCTTTCAAAGCGATGGTTCCAATTTGTTTACTATACAAGTCTAGCTAACAGCTTTTTTACTCAAATGTGAATTGTGTATGAAATTACATTTTAATATATGGAGTTTTCATTCGTTCTATTTCAGGTTCATTAAAACTTTACTTTTGTCTTGTCATGCCAAAAGTTGGGCCATCAAAAAAGAATCCTTACTTCGTTTTCGTTTTCAAAACTGTATGTCTGACAGCAAGTGAAGGCGGTAAAACTGGCCGATTTACGGAGGCGGCCTCGCCGATGGGACAAGGCATTTCATCAGGTCATAAAACATTCGGGCGGGTTACTTTTCAGGGTGAAATATGGGGTTAGGTCGGGTCGCGGGGGGCGGGGTGAGCCCGGTCGCAATACGTCACCCCGGTTGAAACAAGGATTGCTCTTACATAGACTTTGGCTTGTTAATGTCGGGAAACTTTTGCGTTTTCGAGGGGGATTTTTTGCGATTTGCGGGGCTTTAACGACGTGATTCCTGGTGTGGAAACACTGTCTCGGAAGTTTTGCATACTGATTTAATTCGGATTTCGTTTTGACAGTACGAGAAAGACAGAACCGCTGGTTATTCGGCGAGGCCTCTCTTTAGTTTGCTTAAGAAATCACGAACAAAACATAGGTTTATTGCGATTGTTAAAGCTGATACGAGAGTGATTTTTAAATCGTCTATTAACCATCCATTGATTTAATTCTATCCTGTCTGATTATATAATGAAACAATTGTAATTTATAAAAAGAGCGATATATTAGAATATAAGATTGAACAAAAAGTTTATTTAGATACTACATTATGTCAGTAAAAATCTTCTTGCCAATGTTATGAATGAAAAAAAAAATAACAAATTTTGTCACTAGTTGTACGCCTGATCATAAATATTAGCAAAAGTTTTCATTGAATCTTGCTTTGCTATGCTTTGACTCTAACATAAATAAATTAAACTGAAATGCGAATAACATCAGTAATTAAAAATAAAGAATAAAAACGCAAACCCTTGATAAACAACTTCATTTGTATAATTACAAAGTGTCGTTTTCACTTCCATTAGCCCGTATAATAAAGCGTTGCAGCAACTGAAATTGAATGTAATTGAGACATGACTATAGAAATTGTCCATCAAGTAAGTATAAATTAGAAGGTTTAAAGAGGCATTGAAGTCATTCTGTAGTTTGAAAATGGACCTATCATTAGGCTCGTATCGATTTTATGATTACTGCGCTGATCAATAGACTGTTTAAGTGATAATTTGAGGCTGACTAATGACAATTGGATACGTTCCGGGTTTTACGTTCACATTGATAATAACAATGACTGGAACGTGTTAGCGTGTTGTAATCTTTTATGCTTATAGCGAATGCTTATAAAGACAGTAATCATAGCTTCAAAATGAACAAGCTATATAAGCTATATGAGTCGACTATTATCAAAGGCGGCAATCTGACTTTTGGACAATGATTGGTAAATCAGAAAAACGAATTATTGACTTTGTATTCCATTGGCAGTCACAAAACTCTTCGGAACGACATCTTAGATAAATAACAGGTTAACTATTAACCTTTATTTAATGCAGGTTTTGAACCGTATTCTTTGAAGGAGACGATTATATTCAAATAAATCTGTATTGACATATCAATAAAAAAATTTTGTCCAAATGTACAGATTGCCGCCTTTGATAATAGACGACTCATATAAGCTATAGGTTTCAAATAAACGAGTCTTACAAATTAAGTAATTTAGGTACCATTGAAATTCGAAATTGAATTTATTTGAATTTACACAACCAGTTTTTTTGTTAAATGTGAGATGCTAAAGTACCTATCTACTTTTAAGGTGTTTGTTCATAGTTTTTGGTGTTGTGTTTACTAGTATTTTAGATTTGGTGCTTTAGGTACCTCAAGCACCGGTCATCATTCGCGTCGAACCCGTCGCTTGCATGGGTTCGGGGAGCAAATTAACCCCGGACATAACCCACTGAGTTTTCGCCGGATCTTCTCAGTGGGTCGCGTTTCTGATCCGGTGGTAGATTCTACGAAGCACTGCTCTTGCTAGGGCTAGTGTTAGCAACTTTCCAGGATAGAGCCCCCGGGAGCTTACCTACTTGTTCGGTGAATTTTGCATGACCCCTTGAGGTCACTAGAATAGGTAGGAAAAACTAAACTCTAACTTTGAATCACAGCTGTGCTCAACAAGGCTATAAAAATTAAAGTAGGTGAATAAATTGTAATTTTGCTAAACTTTTAGGTTATGTTGATTTAGTGTATCTTTGTAACACACTGGTGTATATATCAAACTGTATATATAGCACTCGTAGGAGTATATATCAAATGAATTAAGCAAGAAAAGTATTATCTTCTTTCCAAACATGACATCTATGTTCTGTTGTAATTATCAAGAACTTTGGCGTAGGTATACTCAGCCGGTAATTTTATTTAATAATTAAATCATTATCGTTGGTAATTGGTACCAGTAATTTTACTGTTCCGAACTCTGTAATTTTAAAGATTGATAACTCATTAGAGCAGTTAGCTTCGTTAAATGAATCTAGAATGTTCTATGCAGTCGTTTTTTACGTAGGTAGGTATCTGCTTAGTGTTTATGTTTTTGTTTATTGCTTAGATGGATGGACGAGCTCACAGCCCACCTGATGTTAAGTGGTTACTAGAGCCCATAGACATCTACAACGTAAATGCGCCACCCACCTTGAGATATAAGTTCTAAGGTATCGGTATAGTTACAACGGCTGCCCTACCCTTCAACCCGAAACGCATTGCTGCTTCATGGCAGAAATATGCAGTGCGGTGGTACCTACCCGTGCGGACTCACAAGAGGTCCTACCACCAGTGTGTGCTTCTGACATATTTTGTAAGGCACTCCTAAAAACTAGTCACACTCGGCTATGACTATCGGTAAATGTATAAAAAACACCAATTTGTAGCGTTTTACCGGTCGTACGTTTATGACGATATGACAAAAACCTAGGTACCCTGAAAGTTCTGAAATACTAAGAAGTTTCATCACAGTCGCATTAACCGTGCAGGCGTATAGATCACGAATGAACACATAAATTACTGGTAGTAGGACCTCTTGTGAGTCCGCACGGGTCCACCAATCTGCCCATTTCTGCCGTGAAGCAGTAATGCGTTTCGGTTTGAAGGGTGGAGCAGCCATTGTAACTTTACCTTAGAACTCATATCTCAATGTGGGTGGCGGCATTTGCGTTGTAGATGTCTATGGGATCCGGTAACCACTTTGCACCAGGGCTGTGAGCTCGTCCACCCGTCTATGCAATAAAATATGCAAAATGCCATTTAAAAAAAAAGCATTCACTTATATTACGAATAGGTTGTACAGTATTACACTTTAATACAACTTTTTAATTTACACCTTTCACTTTTGGCGCCAATTTCCAAAAAATCGTCGCGTAAAACAAATAGTTATTATATTACCAATAAACTTCTTATAGCCTTGGCAGCGGTTAGATTGTACGTTGTATGTCAGTCAGAGAATATTTTGTTAATGTGAATAATAAATAGAATTTCCTGTTGACATTATTGGAGTTTAACGTAACGTAATTTTTTTATTTTGCTTTTTGCTTAAGCCTTTTTAAATTACGTACCGTACTCATTTAATTCAATATTATCTAAATGAATTCTTAACCAGAAATAAAACGTCGAAAACAAATTTCAATTTATTAGGCATTCGTAACTTATTCCCGAAAAAACTTAATGTTTTTCCACAAAACGCGTTCGCAATGCAAACGGTTCCGTGTACATGAATGTCTAATAAATTAGATTTATTGTTAAAATATACAATCGATACGGTTGTTTTGTCCGTCTGACTGTCTTTTTACGATTTATGCCATTGTGTGGCCATCACGGTTGTAGTTTACATATAGTTAGTGGCACTTTAAATTCATCTCCTTTGCCTGTAATTGGCATAAAAACATGACGGTGCCGCGAATCACGAAACGTATCTTTATAAAGTTTGTGGTTTTAGTCAGAATCAATTTCATTAATTATTTATATTTTTAAAATAATAACTAGTTTATTTGTGTTTCATTGGACTAATTATTTACTTTGAGCACGAGGAATGACAACTTTGTATACCTGAGCGCAAACATTGGTTGTGACGGCTCGTCCAAAAATGAGATACGGAGAAGGATCGGAATGGCAAAGGGGGCAAAACCAAGAGCAATCTTGTACGCACTTTAGTGTTCTCCATATTCTTATATGGCGCAGAGACCTGGACCATGAAGAAAGCCGATCGCGACCGAATTAATGCATTTGAGATGTTGTACCGGCGAAAGATGCTAGGAATTCCCTGGACAGCACATCGCACCAACGTGTCGATCCTCCAAGAACTCCAGATAAAGACGAGGCTTTCTATCATCTGTCTACGTAGAGTTCTGGATATTCTGGAATACTTTGGTCACATTGCAAGAAAGGATCACGGCAGCTTGGAGAAGCTAATGGCG
Organism: Bombyx mandarina; assembly: GCF_030267445.1. Classification (NCBI taxonomy): domain Eukaryota; kingdom Metazoa; phylum Arthropoda; class Insecta; order Lepidoptera; family Bombycidae; genus Bombyx; species Bombyx mandarina. The sequence continues at coordinate 2,175,396 of NC_143216.1, forward strand.
ACTGGAAAAGGTGGATGGAAGAAGACCCGACACGTTGGACTGGCCATATCTGCACTAACCTTGACACCACAGCTCACGATGCTCTACACTCGGTGGCAGATAGAGGCAAATGGCGTGGAATGGTCCGTAATAAACTCCTGTTGCGAGGAGGTGGTCACGCCCCTTAGTATTGAAGAAACCGAAGCAAGAAGAAGAGCACGCTTTGTTTCTCTTGGATTTTAGTCTCTATTGCTTTTTATGGAAATCAACTTAGGGATTAAATAATATCTGAGAAAAAGGTGAAAGCGTAAAAAGGGTTTAATAATATAATTTAATTTTAATATGTTCAGCTTTAGTCGTTCGCGGCTTTATGGTTACTAATCATCAACATTGGCTATAGATAAAATAATCTTAGGTCATCCATAATATTTTAATCGAATCTAATGAAGTATGTGTTGACGACAGTGGCATTAAACCGTCCACTTGCCAGCCAGTGTCGACTGGTAAAAATACACGTAAATGAGACAAGGTTTCTGTAAAGTAGGTCACAGCAATTAATTCAACTTTAATTGTTCATTCGTTTGAATTTTTTAAACTTCTTGTCTTGTGAAAAACCTTATAAATGCAGTTTTATATTTGGAATATATCTTATAACTTTATATAATCTGAATCTCGGAAACGGCTCCAACGATTTTCATAAAATTTAGCATACAGGGGTTTTCGGGGGCGATAAATCGATCTAGCTACGATTTATTTTCAGAAAATGTTGTTTTATTCGTGTTTACAAAAATCAACTTTATCGATAATCAACTTTATGACTCTTCCCGACTTCTATTGGCGAATAATAATACTATAACTAACTGCTTTAAAGATGCAAAAAGATGGCGTTATAAAAAAAAACGAGCATAGCTCGGTCATCATCTAGTTTGGTATTTAGATAAGTACCAAACACTAAAGTATTGGAATATAGTTTTCATATTTGAAAGTTGTGGTTTTCATGCAAATAATAATGTTTGACCTTTGCAGTTTATTCCGGTAACGGGGTGGTGCAGTAGTGGTGCTATTCTGACAGTTGCTCTGAGGGTCGTGGGTTCGATTCTCACATCGGGCAAACATTCGTGTGATGAACAGATTTGCTTAATTTTTTTACTGGGTGCTTATTATCTATAAATGTATATATTTATACGCATAGAAGTATGTACTTTAGTCTCCCGTACTCATAACACAGGGATTCATATTTTGGTGTTGGCTGGCCCTCCGAGTTGAATCAGCAATTACGATTGAAGCCATTAAGTTCTCTAGCCCGCTGAAGTGTTTACCTAACAAATGTATTATCCGTGGCGCGTACGCACCGAATCCCACAAATCTTCAGAACATGGAGGATTTTTAATACCATTTCGTTAGCAGGCCATAAAAAATAAAAAAAATGGTAATCCTATTTTGACAATACTAAGTGTTGCTAATTATCTATGATTTTGACAGACGTCAAGACTTAGACGGGTGCACAGTTTATCGACCCCGTCTATTGGAGCTCAAATATATTAAGTGTATAATCTATGTATTGGAGTATGCAAGATAAATAGTAGGACTTTTTGGCGGGAACGCGAGGAGTGAAGTTGTGTGATTTGTTTTATTTTGTCTATTTAGTGTTTCTTCGGGTTTAAATATGTAACAATGGTGGTTTATTAACTGTTTAATATCTGTGAAAGTGCACAAATGTGGAAAAATGAAACAAAGCTGCTGGACGTAACTTCTCGGGATCCTCCAAAAAGTCCACTGAAAAAATCTTAGTAAATGACCACCATTTTACTGAGATTATATTTCATCCCATATAATATTATTTCATTTCATTTAATTTCATCCCAGTTGATTAATGTCTCAAATTAATCGTCTTCATTTCATTTCACTCCATAATATCATTTTTCATAAAAATATGAATATAAATTAAAATAAGACATGACTTAAAGGTCTCAGTTAACAGGTCATAAAATCCCTTAAAAAAAAAAAAAGTATGCAAGTAATAGAGTAAAGGTTTCATCGTTAAATAAATTAATTGCGATCTTAGATAAATAATACATCATTTGACCACGCGGCCTTTGACATACAGAGCCGCAACGTACCGTACAATAGCGTTTATCGTGTCGTTGAGTTGGGCAATTATTGTCGAATCTTTGTTGTACTTTGACGCGGGAATCACGAAAAACCGAGATGTTATCGGCTTGTCAGTACGACAATAGAGAAACGAGTTCTCGGCTTACTGTCACACAATAGGGCACTGTTTCGAAGGACTATACACTTTTTGCCGTCCTATTAGATGTCATTATCCTTCGAACCAAATAGTTTAGTTTAAATTAAGCTTTTGTGTATTTGTTTGCCCGTGAAATCGAGTAAGCCAATTGAACTTGGTTAAATAGGGGACAATGTAGATTATTTTATTATAATTAGCGTTTTTTTTCTCTACCTATGCTGATAGCCTTGAGAGGCTATTTCAGCTTCTCCTTGACGTGTAGGTGAGCTCACGGGGCTCTAACCGGGTGTTTTGCTAACACTGGCCCTAGCAAGAGGAGTGCTATACAGAATCTATCCCTGGATCGGGAACGCGACCCACTGAGAAGATCCCAGGAGAAACTCAGTGGGCTGTGTCTATGGGTTAATTTACTCATCGAGCCCTTCGTCGCAAGCGACGGCTTCGGCGAGGACGGTGATCGGTGTTTGGTGTACCTAAAAGCACCGTTAATTGATCGGGAGGATCTGTAATGACGTTAATTGGCGTAAGCAGGTGTGCTATAATAGCCCGATTCAAGAGTGTGCTACGCAAAAATACATTGAATGAAAATCGAAATGATTTTTTGAAATAAAGTTTGCGTGTCCAAATTGATTTTTATTTTCTTGTCGCTCACCACTGTTTGTCCTTAGCTGGCCATACCTTTTTGCAACTTCAAAACGTGAACGGAAACCGAATTCAAAGATGCAACAAAAATAGCGTTGAACAATGTATTTTAAAGGATATTTTGAAGAATCCTAACAACAGTGATTCTCTTCAAAACAACCCTAAACATTCTAACAGCCTCATGTTAATAAGCCGCCATGAAAAAGCGGATTAGGGCGCCCTATTCACAACACGACACAATGTCGACGAGATCTCTTTGTCGGGTGACGAGTGCTAATTACGCGCATGAATGCCCTTTGACGGATCCCTGACGTGAACGAGGCTGTTACTCTATTGTCGTGTTGCGAGTAAATCGCTTTATAATTCATTTCTACTAAAATCTAGAACGCCCGTATGCCTGTCACGTTAAAGTTGAATTTCGAATTTAAATAATTTTGTCAGAAGTAAACGAAATATTTGCGAGCGTGTCATATCATTTGATCGCAACCGCTAGATTTGAAATTTGATTTATTTTTTTAATTGGGTGGATTTTTTCAATGAATGCTCGCTCGGGTGTTAATTTTGTGTTTTTATGCGTTCGATTTCTTTTTTTTTTTGTTTTTGTTCACAAACTTACTTAAATCCTAGTTTGAAATTGATATTTGTCGATGATATTTAACATAGATTCATTGGTTTAGTCAAATTGATATGACGATGTGTAAAGGAACTTAATAATATTTTTTAACGGGGAGCCTGTAATCGTTAAGTCAAAACATTGATGTGATTGCGTAGAGATGCTTTATGGTACACCAATATAAATTAAATGCAAAACATTATACACGAAAGTACAATGGCTGACCTTATCACTAAAAGCGATATCTTCCAGGCGACCATCATGTGGAGTTTTTTTTTTATTTTATTGTTTCGATGGGTGGACGAGCTCTCAGCTCACCTGGTGTTAAGTGGTTACTGGAGCCCATAGACATATTTAACGTAAATGCGCTACCCACCTTGAGATATAAGTTCTAAGGTCTCAAGTATAGTTAGTTACAAGTTAGTTAGTTATAAGTTAGTTAGTTCTTTGAGGCGATTGGGATCTAATTGCATTGGAATAAAGTTTCTCTTGTTTGCTGCAGAGCTGTGAACATATCCACCCTTGTTATTTTAGAAAACGTTACGAAAATATCGAAGAAATCAGAGTCTGCAATTTATCACCAACTATCGATGTTAGTAAACGATATTTTCTAGAACTTTGTCGAGTTGTGGGAAATTCAGCAGAAAATACTACAACTGGAAATATTATCTACTATGATTTTATTTATTGTTTTGACGAGAGCTATAGGCCTATCGCAATAACTTCCTTGCTTTCCAAGGTGATGGAGCGAATAATAAATATACAACTCCTGTAGTATCTTGAAGATCGCCAGCTTATCAGTGTCCGACAGTACGGTTTCCGTCACGGTCGCTCAGCTGGCGATCTTCTTGTATACCTTACTCACAGGTGGGCTGAAGCCTTGGAGAACAAGGGCGAGGCTCTCGCTGTGAGCCTTGATATCGCGAAGGCCTTCGCCAGGGTCGGGCATAGGGCACTTCTGTCGAAGCTACCATCTTACGATTGAAGAAGAACATGTCATAGCGCTCGGAAAACTCCGTAGAGGAGAGCTCATTCCAAAGCCGAATGCTACGTGGCAAAAAAGATTTCAGAAAGAGCACTGTGGATGAACGTAGTGGTTCTAGGTAGTATGGATGAATTCTACTCCGGTGGCGGACAGGGAGATGGTAAAAACGTGATGATGGGATCATCTCAAATAATTCCTCACAGCCTGATGATCTGTGTTTAGTGCGGCCATAGACGTTGGTAATGCCAAGTCTCCCTTGCAACTGTGAATCTCTATATATAACAATGAATTGCTGTTCGTTAGTCTCGCTAAAACTCGAGAACGGCTGGACCGATTTGGCTAATTTTGGTCTCGAATTATTTGTGGTAGTCCAGAGAAGGTTTAAAAGGTAGATAAATATGAAAGTGCTCGGAATTAAATAAAAATAACAATTTTCCTTTTTTTATCGATTAAGGCACTACGAAGTCTGTCAGGTCAGCTAGTTTTTAATAAAGAAAACAACATTGAAATTCTGAACGGCGCATATGCCACATCCCATCGTGTCAATCTAGTTCAATTATAATCCTCAGTGTGTGTTGAGGTATTTATTAGGCAATACCCAAAATGAAATGAAAAGAGCCCCATTGCATTGGGATTAGCGATAATCCCTTATTTGTATGCTATTTGTACACAAGTAACTCGAGTGTAGCGAATCAAATGACCATCGCAAACGCATTGTGTTCGGGATCCTATTGTAAAACAAATTCGAGTCGTGCCATCGCTTCACGTTAATTCACAAAAGGCAACATGACACTGAGAAGGAAATGCAATTTTGTCCATTATGGATTTGGACTAGGTACTTGAACATGCAGTTGCTTTTTTTTTGACGAAAACTTGTATGGAATTGTGTGACGTGTGGAAAATGTTGTAGTTTGCGAATTTTTGATTGCCGGGGTTAGCTGTATAATATATTTCAATAAAAAGGAATCCTTGAATTTAATATATATTCGTTTCTAATTATTGATATATGATCGAAACATTTAGGGAATGTGTGTATTTTTGATGATAATAATTAATGACTTCTATCAAGCTATTCTATTCTATCTTCTACCACGACCACTCTGCCAAGAGTGCATACGACTGAGAAGAAGAAGAAGAATCAAGCTAATGGTAGCCAGTAGGAGCTATTCAGCAGTGTTAATTTTTTAATTTTCTTGTCATGAAATAATGCTTCATTTAACACTGAAACAATTACTGGTGTAGTGAATATTGAGGTATTTTACGTGCCGGTTGTTTTGTGGTTATTGGAGCCTAGGCTAAACAATCCTGCTTTACAATCTAACTAACTGCGTTACAATCATTAGGACGTTACTCTTCAAACTTCAGTACGTAACTGACTCACAGCAGAAGAAAAGCAGGTGATTTAAACTCACTTAGGATCTCTCATTGCGTCGATAATCCTCAATGCTGAGGGTCGTGGGCTACGTTTACGGTAGGCAGCGACTTGGCTGGCTTGACTTGGCCCCTGGCATTGCTGAAGTTCATGGGCGAAGATAACCACTCAAATCAGGTGGGCAGTATGATCGTCTGTCTACAAGGGCAAAAAAATAAAAATCTTACGTTACGGACGTTTTTTCCCGGTTAGGGTACCCCTCCGCATCGTCCCATAAGGAACTTCGTTCCAAATAACTTTAATAAAGCTCCTGGATTATCCTGCGCCAGACTTCCTATCCTCGGCTGCGCGGATGGCATCGTGGACTGAAGTGTTGAGAGTAGAGCGTATATGGTCCGACCAGTGCATTGACCTCGGGGCCTTCTTCCTTGTTACCATCCTACAACGTAGGATCACAACATGGTAAACATTAATTTGGTTATAGTCGTGTAACATAACGATTTTTTTTCGGAACATATGCTAAGTTGTATTGGTTGTTAACCTTATTCCAAAAAAAGATGTATTAGAAACTAAGGATGGAGCCATGTTATATTCAGTACACTTTCCAATGCTTAAAATGTCACAACAAGTGTTAGTGGGTTTTTGAACAGAGATCCAAAGGTTTGATTTTTTTTTCCTACCTATGCTGATAGCCTTGAGAGGCTATTTCAGCTTCGCCCTAACGTGTGTAGGTGAGCTCACGGGGCTCAAACCGGAGTGTTGCTAACACTGACCCTAGCAAGAGCAGTGCTTCGCAGAATCTGCCACCGGATCAGAAACGCGACCCACTGAGAAGATCCGGCGAGAAACTCAGTGGGCTGTGTCTGTGGGTTAATTCGCTCGTCGAGCCCTTCGTCGCAAGCGACGGGTTCGACGAGGACGGTGACCGGTGAAACAAGGTTTGATACAAACTATAACATAAATGTGTAAATTCGAAAAACTTAAAATATCGTCATTTTAAAAGGCCATTTGTATGGTGAACCCGCACGGGTAGTAACCACAATTATTTCTACTTCTGTCGCGGAACAATTATGCGTTTCAATTCTATGGGACGTTCATCTCTATATATAAAAATGAATAGCTGTTCGTTAGTCTCGCTAAAACTCGAGAACGGCTGGACCGAATTGGCTAATTTTGGTCTTGAATTATCTGTGGAAGTCCAGAGAAAGTTTAAAAGGTAAAGGTAAAGATAAATATGAAAATGCTCAGAATTAAATAAAAATAACAATTTTGTTTTCCCTTTGATGTGACCCCCGTCGGACGGGTTCCTTTTGTTTGTTTTAAGTTTATTTTATACAATAGTTTAAGGTCTTTTATTTATCGATTGAGACACTACGAAGTCTGCCGGGTCAGCTAGTATTACAAAACAATTGAAACTTTAACCTCTATTAGTTTGATCAACACGTAGTACCGGGCGGATCCTATTTACAGCTATAACAAAATCATGTTATTTTAAAATGCTATGGCTAAACATCTCGGGACTATTATTACAGACAGCTTGCTAGGCATAAAACTTCCCATTGTGCCTGCCGTATTGTAATATAACATGGGGGTTTGTGGTGTCGGAAACCGGAGTAGGGTGTTTTGGGGCGTTCCTTATTGTCGTGGACTACTTACGTAAATAGCGGTTATTAGTAAAATATTGGGTTTTTAGGATAGATCGTGACACTTACGACTATTTCCAGGTTGATGATTTTTATTGAAATAACTCACTTACATTGAACATATTTTACATCATACATACATTACATACATACATACATTATCATACATTCTATAAAAATACAATAAAAAAATTCAATGAAAAGTCTTTTTTTTTTATTGCTTAGATGGGTGGACGAGAAGATCCGGCGAGAAACTCAGTGGGCAGTCCTCCTCCTTGCGTCGTTCTCCTCATTACTGAGGGTCGTGACTCCCTCGCTGCATCAATCTCTCTTGTACGATTGTTCTCCATTTGCTGCGATCATTGGCGTCGTGGAAGGCATCGTGGAGCTTGATGTCCAGAGAAGGCCGAATTTGGTCCGACCATCTCGTGGGACTGTGTCCTCTGGGACGTTTGCCCACTACCTTGTCCGCACTTAATAAGTAAATGTAGTCGAAATAGTTTAAACTAAGATTTGGGCTTTAAATTCCTAGTTTTCAATTCTTAAGTCTTGGCTTAATTAATTTTTGACCATCGTATTTGCTAAATTATATTTAATGTTCTGGAACCTTTGCTCTAAAAGGAATCGATTGAGTTCGCCGTCGGGCGTATTTTTATCGGGACCAATTCAAAACTATAATTTGTTTTTAACAACAATATTCACGCAAACAAAATTACGGCCCAAACCGGTAGTTAGTTACCGCGGCATTTTGACCCGTTTTAATGGCGTTTAATGTTGTGCGTTTATAAATAATGTTGGGGTTTGTTGATGGAAAAAAAAACAAACAAAATTATAGAGCGCTATTCTACTATTGCATTTAGTTGAGAGCGATCGATTTTTCTATGTTTAACCTAACGTTTATTGGCTGTTTACTGGTAGATAAAAATATAGGTACGTTTGTATTTCAACAGAATCTCAAAAAATAATATACTTTAATATACCCATAGACACAGCCCACTGAGTTTCTCGCCGGATCTTCTCAGTGAGTCGCGATTCCGATCCGGTGGTAGATTCTGCAAAGCACTGCTCTTGCTAGGGTTAGTTTTAGCAAATTCTGTCAGGTTGAGCCCGTGAGCTCACCTACCCGTCTAGGCGTAGCTGAAATAGCTCCTTAGGCTACCATCGAATAGGTAGGGAAAAAAATCACCTCTCATCATTTCCCTCTTATTTCAAGATGGGGCGACAGAATTTACGTTGCATTGTTATGTATGTGTGAGCTCTCTATCTCTATAACCTAATCTACTAAAAAGTGTAAACAATTTTTTTTATCAACACTAACAATTCACAAGTAATCATTAGATTTTAGTGTTAGGGAACGATAAAATATTCAATTACCCGATATCTCGATTCCATAAAACTAATTTGCAATGAAATCCAATCGATGTAATGCGGTCGGGGTGATTTTTTGCAAGTCAAATCGGGTGGTTGTTAGCTTGAGTCAGCCGCGACGAGTGATTTTATGCTAATATCGCACGTTTATTATGCAAAACAGAGCGTTTAGTGCTGGACGATAGATGATATCGATACATTATATTGAATTGAATTTATCTAAAAACAAATTATTAATAACGAAGGTTTGTAATTAATGTTTATACCTACTTGTAATGGACAGAAGTATACTCTTAAGAGTAGCAGACGATATGTTTGGAGCTTCTTTTTGCATAATTTTTTCCCCCTACCTATTCGCTGGTAGCCTAGGGAGCTATTTCAGCTGTGCCCGGACGTGTGTTCTACCTTAGTTGCGTTTCGGTTTGATACACAGAGAAAAGTCAATATACTATCTACAAGCATCTGATATGAAGTCCTATTCTACATTTACGTCAGTAAAAAAGTATATGAGTCGGTTTTATTTAAACAAATTTACATTATATTTTTTTTATTTTTTTATTCCTTAAATGGGTGGACGAGCTCACAGCCCACCTGGTGATAAGTGGTTACTGGAGCCCATAGACATCTACAACGTAAATGCGCCACCCATCTTGAGATATAAGTTCTAAGGTCTCAGTATAGTTACAACGGCTACCCCACCCTTGAAGCCGAAACGCATTACTGCTTCACGGCAGAAATAGGCGGGGTGGTGGTACCTACTCGTGCCGACTCACAAGAGGTCCTACTACCAGTGATTACGAAAATTATAATTTTGCGGGTTTGATTTTTATTACACGATATTATTCCTTCACCGTGGAAGTCAATATTACAAAATTACAAAAAAAATTGTTCGATTCAAGAATGCAGCTTAATTGTAGAAGTTAACGAATGGGAATGCCTTGCCTATTTCTGCCGTGAAGCAGTAATGCGTTTCGGTTTGAAGGGTGGGACAGCCGTTGTAACTATACTGAGACCTTAGAACTTATATCTCTAGATGGGTGGCGGCATTTACGTTGTACATGTCTATGGGCTCCGGTAACCACTTAGCACCAGGTGGGCTGTGAGCTCGTCCACCTATATATGGCAATTTTTTATATATGATAATAAATGTTTATCTGTTAGTTTAATCGCAGCCCGCACTAGAAGGCCGTATTTTAACCAAATTATAAAATGCAAAGTATCATCCATTATACATTACATTTAGTACATAGTATGTCAACTTTATTTTAAAATAGTGAAAGATTAAAAAGAGTAACATTGTACGTCTTTATCGTTAAATGGCAGTGACTCTCAAGAGCCGTATGCATAAAAAAAAAAGGAATTTTAATTTAAAATGAAATGGCTATGTACGTACACGACTACAACCTAAAATCTAAGGAAATGAAATTAATTATGTTTCGATATAATCGCATCCCTATGAACCCTCTATACCCGCAGGGGCGCGATGACCAATTTGCGTTTTAATTAAGTATTTCGTATAACAGTTTTGTTTTTGTTGCAAATTGTTTTCTGCGGCTCGATCTGTGGTTTGTCCCCCACGGCCTCTATTATTCCGGAGATGGCTTACAGCTGCGGTAATTTAGCGATGATCTGTTCTGTATAAGATATCATAATTCATCTAATTAGCTCTCCACAAATCCTCAGTTCGTTTTCAGAGATACTTTTTGCTGTATCGCGTTTCTAAGATATTGAGAACTGTACCGTTCGAACCGTACCGTGCTTTGTGCCCGGACAAAAACTTGTTCGCAACGCAATAATTATACTAATAAAATTAATTAACTAAATAACTAATAATTATGCTACACGAGTAGTAAATTCGTGAAATGTAATTTGATATTATCTGTTATGCAGTTTTCGAAAATGTTTTTGGAAATTCCGTTGTAAGATGGCTAATTTAGTGTGCAAATCAGTATTTTTGTTATACGATGAGTAATTTTGTCTTAAAATCTGTATATTAGTGGTTTCAGCTAGATTTTCGTTTTAAATTAGATAAAAAAGGTCATTTGATTTTGATTTATTATATACGTGTTTTAATAAAGTATGTTTAGGTAGTCAAGTAGTTAATTTGTTTCGCAGTCATTTATCTGATATGCAGTGGATTATTAGTGGGGAGATTTAGTTTGCTTGAATTTTAAATAGAGGAGCAATAAAAATTTCCCCATAACTATAGTGTAAGTGCGGGGGTGTATGCTGCTAATATTTTTGGCAAGGAAACCGGTTTTTTTTTTTTTTTTTTTTTTTTTTTCTTAGATGGGTGGACGAGCTCACAGCCTACCTGGTGTTAAGTGGTTACTGGAGCCCATAGACATCTAAAACGTAAATGCGCCACCCACCTTGAGATATAAGTTCTAAGGGTCTCAGTATAGTTACAAAGCACTTTACTGCAAGCATTACACTCAGTATAGTTACAGCTTTCAAATAAATCCGTACAGTAGATTGGTTGTTCGGATTGTCGGTAATCCCAGTCTCATACCTGGTTTGAAGGTTTACGGGGAGACCTTAGCTCGCTGTGTCTTTTATTAGATGTATCATAGGAAGTGTTTGTTTGAGAAGGTCTCCATTTTCTCATTGTATCACCAGCCACCGGAGTAAAGCTCATCACCATTATGTGAAATCATTATGCTCATAAATTGTAATTGTACGATTATACAATATATTTTATGTCATGGAGAGTACTTAACGGCAGGCAGCTGCTTGATTCTGCCCCTGGCATTGCTGAAGTCCATGGGTGACGTTAATCACTCACCATCACGTGGGCCGCATGATCGACTGCCTAAAAGGGAAGTAAAAAAAAAAAAAAATGGGTAGTGACAACCATTTTCAGATGAGCCGTAAGCTGTTTTGAAAATTAAAACCAATCTTATTCCCAACCACTTTGAAACTACTTTAAAGACATAATTATTTTTTGGTAATTTTGCTAATTGCAGTTTTTTTTTATCATATAAAATCATTTCAACCAATTTCATTTCAAAATTAATGTTTCTTTTTGCGTTTAATTATGTTGAAGGTAATTTAGAAGAACAACTCGAATTTTTTCAGTTGCATTTTAAGTAATTTAATTTAAAAAAAGTAGATTAAGCGAAGGTCGCGTTGAAAACAAATCGATGATCTTGCACAAGCAATGGTAATTATTACTCATACAACGGATTGTAATTACTTTTAATTATTTTTAACTGTCAATTTTACTGATTTTAATTTTGATTTCATTGAATTACAACTTTATTATTGTTTAATGTTTAAATTATAGTGTCTTTGAGCGACCACGTTTCACTATCATATTATTATGCGGCCCATAGTGATCAGATTTTCGTCTTGACATGTCTTATATTTATCTCTCACAGTTGCCATTCTTTCCACAATATTCCTTCGTCGTTAGGTAATACAAAAAATATTTAATGCAAATCTTCTTCATTTGCATAAGCCTCCATGCTCTGATTTAGTTAGCCCTAAAGGTATACGGCTAGATGATTCGTATATCCTTCTTAGGAGTGGTATCACCTACTCTCAGAGAATCAGGTTAAGAAACACAGCTTAGAAAAATGAGATAAACTCTTAATTAACTATTAGTAAACATGGGAAATATATTTACGGACCTAGTTGCGAACATCGTATAATATCGTGTAATAAGAATCAAACCCGCAAAATTATAATTTGCATAATTACTGGTGGTAGGACTTCATGTGAGTCCGTACGGGTAGGTACCACCACCCCGCCTATTTCTGCCGTGAAGCAGTAATGCGTTTCGGTTTGAAGGGCGGGGTAGCCGTTGTAACTATACTGAGACCTTAGAACTTGTATCTCAAGGTGGGTGGCGCATTTACGTTGTAGATGGCTATGGGCTCCAGTAACTATTAAACACCAGGTGGGCTGTGAGCTCGTTCACCTATCTAAGCAATAAAAAAAAGGAATAGTCTTTAAATTAGCGTAAATATTAATTAGCTATTGCTGCTTGAGCATACCACTAGAGAGAAATTCGCCTACGCCATGGATGGGTTAGGCGGAGCATGCTGAAATTAGATCGTTACAAATCGCTTGTCGCTTAGCCATCGGCGTAGCAGTCTCGGGTGATTGTAAGGTGCCCTGTTCATTGGGCATGTTTTCTTACTTCTTTTCCTTAACGCCATACTGCCACTCGTCGACGCCACAACCACTGGGTCTCTTGGTGGCGAGCTAAACTGGTCCAGCAAAACGCGTTTAGTGAGGCTTAAAGGTTTATAAACATATGTAGAGGACCCGATACAACTTAGGGGAATAAGATTCGCATGAGTTTCCCATCCCCCTGGTCTGTAGAGGCATGTTGACCCAGAGAGAGAAGAGCGCAATAGGTACATGAGAGAGCTTATGCCCCGCTACCTATCTGCCTATTTGGGACACAGCAATCTTGCATTCAGGTTCTCAGGGTAGGACAGCCGTTGCTGAAGACAATTGGGACATCAATGTTATGTGTTGAGGTATGTGCTCTGCTAAGTACTCGAAACCAATACAAATAAATTAAAAAATATCAACAGCAAGATTTATCCAGTGTCTCCTACCCGTACCTTAGTCAATTTTCACGCAAAGAACCACTTTACAACGAAAAAAAAAAAATGTATTTCGTTAAAAAAAAGCGTTTGAATTATAAGCAAATAAAATAAAATTGTGAGCAAACTCTATAACTGTATAGATAATTGTTAAAATTTTGAACTAATTTAAATAAATTTAAATGTGATTGACATAAATAACATAAAATGTAATGAGAATAGTCGTAAAATATATATCTTACGGTTGCAAGGTTATTTCGTTTGTAATTCAAACCAGTAATAGTTCAGCATTCGTTGAAATAACAATACAAAATTAATAAGTAGCTCTGAGGCGTGGCTACCGTGCTTCGTAAGTAACTATGTTAGTTTTTTTTGTTTAAATCGCAAAATAAACTTTGTTTGTTAAGTAGTGTCTTCACATGGCCTGTTATTTGAGTCGACTATTATCAAAGCCGGCAATGTGACTTTTGGACAATTATTGGTAAATCAGAAAAACGAATTATTGACTTTGTATTCCATTGGCAGTCACAAAACTCTTCTGAACGACATCTTAGATAAATAACAGGTTAAGTATTAACCTTTATTTAATGCAGGTTTTGAACCGTATTCTTTGAAGGAGACGATTATATTCAAATCAATCTGTATTGACATATCAATAACATTTTTTTGTCCAAATGCACAGATTGCCACCTTTGATAATAGACGACTCATTTGTTAGATTACCAATTAGAAACATCATCCGAAGGACCACTTGAGGTGTGAGAAAGATATGGGAGTGATCAATGTTTTAATTTCTGTCGCCCTGCCCATTTCTGCCGTGAAGCAGTAATGCGTTTCGGTTTGAATAGTGGGGCAGCCGGTAACTATACTGAGATCTTAGAACTTATATCTCAAGGTGGGTGGCGCATTTACGTTGTAGATGTCCATGGGCTCCAGTAACCACTTAACACCAGGTGGGCTGTGAGCTCGTCCACCCATCTAAGCAATAAAAAAAAAATTAGTATTTGCCAATTTGGTAGGCAGCGGCTTGGCTCTGCCCCTGGCATTGCTGAAGTCCATAGGCGATGGTAACCACTCACCATTAGGTGGGCCGTATGCTCGTCTGCCTAAAAGGGCAATAAAAAAAAAGATTTTTTTATTAATTAATGGGGAGCTACTAGTAGCCCGGGGGCCTATCCAATTTCACCAGGACAGGTGAGCGAGCAAAGGCTCAGCCAGCAGAGGGGGTGGGATTTGGTAACATCTGCCTTTAGATCACGACGACTTATGTTCTAGTATCTGACTCCGGTCACCAGACCAGAAAGACCGTAACGTCGGCTGCTGATTTGCGACTATAATTTTATGACAAAATATTTTCTGGTTTATTGCGTTTATCTTTCTAAATAGACTGGCCAGTCTATGTAGACCGATAAATACAATAGATAATCCACATATTAAATGTTTTTATGTGTGTGTATGTGTTTCGGCAGTTTAAACCTTCATACTAGATTTAGGTCGGCTAGTGGTAGTCTCGTGGACCCGTCTGTATGTTTCACATAACATCAGCCACAAACTTCGTTTTCACTTCCCTCCCAATCATGAGTAGCTATGACAGAACAAAATATATTTGAAAGTTGCCTGAATCTCCCTAATCACATTTAGAAGATAAGTTTGCATGTATACAAGTGCCGTGTTCGCGGATTCGAACATTAGAACCGTCGGTCCACGGAGCAGTTTCACCCACTCGGTGGATAAAATTTTCTTTGTCATTACCTCCAAAGTAGCGTAGTGCGACATCTACCGGACGAGGGTCAACAATTTTCAAAAACATTTTAAAAAAATCTCTACCTATTCGCTGGTAGCCTAAGTGGCTGACGGGTTCAACCTGAGAGAATTTACTGACACTGGCCTTAGCAAGAGCCGTGCTTCGCAGAGTCTACCACCGGATCGGAATCGTGACCCACTGAGAAGATCCGGCGAGAAACTCATTGGCTTCGATATTTATAATAACATAATTAAATCTACATCGAGGAATAAGCCCAGCAGCAGTTATCGTCTATCGGAGACCTCCCTCACAAAGTTTTTACTTAGAATTTTTGCTCTCGTTTTTATGAAATCTGTCTCCGCAGGCGGTAAGTCAAGTTAAATGGAGCGAGCGTCCAACGAGATATTCCTGAGTTACGGGCCACAAATAACGCCGATGAAACGTACTCCGCGAGAGAGTTATTACGCCTAGGCTATGTACCGAGACGAGATTAACTTCGAATCTGTTTTTTTTTTTTTTATAGCTTTTATGTTTTGTGTATTTTGCGTTCAGACTTCATGAAATTAATTATATTGTAGGAATGAAAATGAAAGACATTAAACTGGTTTCTTTACTTATAAAACGTCTATGAATACGTTTTAGACGTTGGATGTATTAAATTGCAATAGACGGAGTCGGTGGTGTAGTATTCAGGGTACCTAACTGCTGGGCTGGGGGTCGTAGGTACAAATCCCACGTCGGGCATTTGTGTGAAGAATAGGTTTGTTTTCTCTTTGGCAATTAAGATTAATATTATTATTTATTGTCATTATTATTAGGAAGTCCAACACTTATATAAATATTAGCATATCCATTAAGTACATGTATTTTCTACATGGATACCAAGTTTCAAGTCAATCGGATGCACGGCTCAGTAGTTATAACGGAACATCCGTAAAAAACATTGTAGATTTATATATTAGTATAGATTATAAAATTATTAAAATCATATTAATAATATAATAATTTTTTTAAAGCATTATATGTAATAACGGAATGTAAATAAAGTAACTATATTTACATGTAAATACGTATTTGTATGTAGGTTTACAAAACAGTGGAGGAACTGTACACATAAATATATTTAAATTGACCGGCAGATTTCAAATTGTAATGGCTGCGGGTTTGGATAACCGCATGACATCAACCGGGTTTTGAGTTCGTCCATGGATGTACTAACAAACAAAAAAAATGGGGTAAGTAATAAATAAGCAGTAAAATCTAGAAATACTATTATGAAATAGTATTTTGAATTATATTGGAATAATGAAGCAAAATTTTTATCCGCGTTTTTTAAAGGTATGTGTGTATAATATACTCTTACATGTGTCTAGTATAATGATAGAAGGTTTTAAGTATGTCAAAAAGTGTTTTTTCTGCCTGCCTTGCCCAGTTAATATGAAGTAGTAGTAAATTTTTTTTAAATTGTATTTATTGCCATTTGTACCTATATATTCGATTCAGAGTTTGGTCTCAAAATAGTAACAGCTTTGTCAATAAAATGTGTAACTTTTCGAGAGATTCTGTAGACTAATTGATTTCTATAGGGGAAAAACAAATTGTACCTACTATTATGACTGGCCTGAAAATTGATAACCATTCAATAGCAATTAAGTTTAAAAAAAAAGGAGATGTAAATGAGACCGTTGTTTCCACATAATGAAATATGAATTTTACAATGATTAATAAAACGAAGCCTAAATTGAAAAAAAAGAAAAGAATAATACAATCAATTAATCAGTGTTTGTTCGCGTGAAGGCTCTACGCTTGTTAATTTCTTTGCCGATGAAAAGTTAAGCTATTAAGGGTGATGCCTACGTAATGTATTTTTTTCACGGGTACTCTTAATCTTGCCCGGGATGAGACAAATGGGGAGCCCTTTGGAATTAATTTAAAGAAGCCCCGGCCGAGAGCCCGTTTCTCATTGTCATAAATATTAGGGTTCCGTTGTAACATTATTGAAACCGCTACTTGGTTTTTGACGTGACAACGTCTTATAATTCGATGGAGCCGGCTGCACGAAAAAACATGACTCATGCGACGTTACCTCGCTCTGAGGCGTTCCATTTAAGGGTTGAAGTGCAAGCGAGAGCGCGCAACGAGCGACAAAGAGGCACAATCGGCCTCCGCGTTCGGCAGCGTTCGACATCTGTCTCTCTCCTACTTGAGTGAGCGATGCATCCGGGTGGACAGCTGCTATACAATAATACATTTACATGTTTTCGTCAAGTATGAAGTTCAGTGAAAAGTGAATGTGGTGTCAATTGCTTATAGCAACGATAATTGCGAAAATTGAAAAATGAAACCATTCCATCAGTATTTTATTATGACGTTGTCACGTTCAACTATCGTCAGTAAACCGACTTTACAGACAACCTTTTTTTTAAATAAATACTAAACTTAGTACGTTCATGTTTATTTGAAACTCAATCAAGCTTTAGCTCTCTTGTGCTATTGAAAATCTATTGCAAGGTTTGGTTTTCGTGAAACCAACAGGAGTTTTCGAAGTTGACACTATTGAAAACGAGATAGATATTTTTATAAACATCATCAGCTTCCCAAAGGAAAATTACTCTTATTTCTAACGCCAAACAAATCAGTTTTAACTGCCACCTTACACCGACTGACGTCTTGTAACAGACGATAAACAAAAGTTATGCCGCAATGAATAACGTGTCAAAGTAACAGGCCCTGACCTCTTTGACCAGGAGGCGGACAGAGATCGTTTTTTTTTTTTTTTTTTTATTGCCCTTGTAGGCAGACGAGCGTACGGCCCACCTGATGGTGAGTGGTTACCGTCGCCCATGGACTTCAGCAATGCCAGGGGCAGAACCAAGCCGCTGCCTACCGCTTAATACTCTCCACAAGCCTCGTTTGAAGAAGGACATGTCATAGCGCTCGGGAAACACCGTGGAGGAGAGCTCATTCCATAGCCGGATGGTACGTGGCAAAAAAGATCTCTGGAAACGCACTGTGGATGACCGCAGTGGCTCCAGGTAGTATGGATGAACTCTACTCCGGTGGCGGGCGGTGCGATGGTAAAAACGAGATGCCGGTATCATCTCGAACAATTCCTCAGAGCACTCCCCATGGAACATACGGTACAAAATACAGAGGGAACCGAAGTCCCTCCGCAGACCCAGAGGCTCCAAACGATCCGTGAGAATGGGATTATCGACAATCCGAACGGCCCTCTTCTATATGGAGTCAAATGGAAGAAGCTGGTATTTGGAAGCCCCGGCCCAGAGATGGGAGCAGTACTCCACGCGAGGCCGGACTTGTGCTTTATAAAGCAAAAGTCTTTGTCCAGGCGTGAAGTACCGCTTTGCTCTGTTGAGGACTCCCAGCATTTTGGACGCCAACTTGGCTTTGCCTTCCAAATGACTCCGAAACTGGACATCGCTCGAAATGTCGACCCCAAGTATCCCGATACTCTCGGAAGGTTGCAGGGATACTCCTTGGAATTGCGGCGCCATGACAAAGGGGTCCTTCTTCGCAGTGAACGCGCAAACTTGTGTCTTTATCGGGTTGAATTGAACCAAGTTCAATTCACCCCATTCGGAGACTCGCCCCAGAGAGTTCTCCACTTCAGACACAAGTTTTGATCGTCTCTCTTGCACCGCGCTCCGAGAGAGACTCTGATGGCCGATATATCGCGCATCCCCCGTGCTGTCATCCGCATAGCAATGCATGCCATCAATAGACAGCATGTCATTGATATAGAGGATGAAAAGCGTGGGGGAGAGCACCGAACCTTGTGGAACGCCAGCGTTAATGGTCATGGTATCAGAGCAGTCACCGTCTACAACGACCGTGATGCTCCGCCCATCCAAAAAGCTAGCGATCCACTTGCAGAGTCCCTCGGGGATTCCGTAAGATGGTAGCTTCGATAGAAGTGCCCTATGCCAGACCCTGTCGAAGGCCTTCGCGATATCAAGGCTCACAGCAAGAGCCTCGCCCTTGCTCTCCAAGGCTTCAGCCCACCTGTGAGTAAGGTATACAAGAAGATCGCCAGCTGAGCGACCGTGACGGAAACCGTACTGTCGGTCACTGATCAGCTGGCGATCCTCAAGATACTTCAGGAGTTGTGTATTTATTATTCGCTCCATCACCTTGGAAAGCAAGGAAGTTATCGCGATAGGCCTATAGCTCGACGGGTCCGACCGGTCACCCTTCTTGGGGATAGGGTGGACGTGGGCGGTCTTCCATGAAGACGGAACCCTGTTAGCGCAATAAGAGAGGCGATACAAACGCGTTAGCGCAGGTGTCAGCTCAGGGGCGCACGTTTTCAGAACCACTGCGGGGATGCCGTCTGGCCCACTCGACTTATGGACGTCCAGGAGTCGGAGCTTCCGCCTAACTGCACACTGTGTGAAGCAGATATCCGGCAGGGAGCTATCACACCGGGGGATGTTCGGTGGTGTGGCACCCCCGTCGTCCACAGTCGAGTTCGAGGCGAAGAGTTTGACCAGAAGGTCAGCCTTCTCTTTCGTGCTGTGGGCCAGAGTGTCATCGGACTTGCGCAGTGGTGGGAGACTAGACCTGCAAAAGTTTCCTTCTGCAGCTTTGGCGAGCGACCAAAAGATCCGGCCGGATCCGTGGTCAGCAGAAGGTCCAACAAAGAAGGTTCGTGCCCCTCGATATCTGGGACACGGGTGGGCTGTGTCACCAGCTGGGAGAAGCCGTAGGCCAAGGCGAAATCGTAGGTAGTCTGACCCGGGAGGTCAGTGGTTCTGGACCCCAACCACTCTTGGTGGTGAGCGTTAAAGTCTCCAAGAACCACCACCTCCGCAGATGGGTACTGCTCAAGCACGCGGTTAGTCCCCTCTTGCACATGCTCAAACAGAGCTGAACCTGCATCACTGCTGTGGGACCTGTACAGGCACGCGTAGATTCGGATACAGCCCCCGTGATCCACACGCAGCCACAAGAGGGACAGGTCCCGTTGTTCGAGGCCCCGAAGACGACGACAACAGACATCCGCCCGGAAGAATACGCACACCCCGGCTTTACGTAGGAAGTTGTGCTCCAATACGTAGCCGGGGTATTCAAGGTATGAGGTATCGTCCGGAGCAGATATCTGCGTCTCCGTTAAAAAAAGCAGGGCAGGCTGCGCCGTCTCAAGGTGGTGGTGTACGGCGTCAAGGTTGCTATGTAGGCCCCGGACATTGCTGAAATCCACATTAAATGTGGAATGGGGAACCGCCTGTAAAACCCTTTTCTTTTTTTTAGACTTCATAAATTATATTTCCGGAGAGTAGGATTAGGAGAGGTAGGATGTTGGAGGTGAGATCGAGGCAACACCTGAATGAAGCGCGGAACATAGTACGTGCTCGACCACGGGTTGCGTGAGAGACTGACGCAGGGCATGGAAGGGCCCCCAGTCCACCCTGCGTACGATCGCCGGGATCCACTCCGGTCTCCGCCTCCGGCACGACGACCGCACGACAGGATTTTACACCGGTTGGCGGGACAGCTTCCCGGGGCGGAGTTTAGTAGAGACACCCGGGTTCAGGTCCCCTACTGACCGGCGGGCGGCAGCGGATACCGTTTCACTAGGTCTCCCTATACCCCCGTCAAACAATCACGCCCCGTGAGCTCGCACGCACGTCTGCTCCGCATGTTCCAGACGTCACCAAGACTCACCCCCAGCAAGGAAGGGGAAAGGGAAGGAATAGAACTGGCTCTCCAACCCACACGCCGGAACACAGCTAGGCTATTTGGCGGCGGACTCTAGTTGGAGGGTGGTCGCCAGCCAGTCGGACAAGTCCTACCACCGATTATGAATTCGGCTCCCGTTTTGCACCACCCAGGGGTCACTTGTAGGGAATCGCGGATTAAACCTACGGAAGCGGGAAGCACCAACCCCCCCAGTTTTAATCATCTTAGCAGTTGTGGACGAATCCTTGGCTTATCCATATATGTACGTACTGTAAGTATGTACATGACATTAGTTTTAAAAAAAGTATGAGATTGATTTATCCGCATTTACGCGGTAGTTGTTCATTTTGATGTATGCTTACCCATATAGACAGGCAATTGAGTTTCTCGCAGGATTTTCTCAGTGTGCTGCGATTCCGATCCGGTGGTAGAGTCTGCGAAGCTCTGCTCTAGCTAGGGTCAGTGTTGGCAAATTCTCTCAGATCGAGGCCGTGAGCCTCACGTCCGCGCGTAGTTGAATAGCCTCCTAGGCTACCAGCGAATGAGTAGTGAAAAAATGAGGGTCTTTGAAAGATGTTCGACCCACGTCCAAAAGATGTCGTAAAAGTCGTTGTGGTACTCGCTGAGAAGTCGTATATGGTCTTTTGTATATAAATTATTATAAAAACGTTTAAATTTATACATATATAGAAACAGGTGTGTGCAAGGAAATGTGTCAATGTAGCTTATGTAACTCTGCTGACGTAATACTATTACTTGAAAAGAAAATCATGTCAATCCGTTGCTTAGTTTCGACTTGATAGCGATGAGAAACAAACACACACACAATCAAATACACTTTCATATTTATAATATTAAATGTATGTATAGTGTAGATTAAATATCCAGGCTAAGATCGAACAAACCTGCTCATCGCACGAATGTCTGCCCGATGTGGCAATCGAATCCACGACCCTCGGCGGAACAGTCAGGAGCACTAATTACAGCACGCCGGTCACCGTCCTCGTTGAACCCGTCGCTTGCGACGAAGGGCTCGACGAACGAATTAACCCATAGACACAGCCCACTGAGTTTCTCGCCGGATCTTGTCAGTGGGTCGCGTTTCCGATCCGGTGGTAGATTTTGCGAAGCATTGCTCTTACTAGGGTCAGTGTTAGCAACACTCCTGTTTGAGCCCCGTGAGCTCACCTATACACGTTGGGGCGAAGCTGAAATAGCCTCTCAAAGCTATCAGCTTAGGTAGGAAAAAAAAAATTACAGCACCGAGTCAGTTAAAACAGTACCTCAACACACCACAGACCAAATGAGTATTATTCAATTAATTTACCATTGGCTAATATTGCAAGTGGTTTATTTATTTATACTGTGACGGGCACGGTTGTAGCTTTCTGTGTGACGATTTCATTTGTTTGCTCCTGTGTGGTAGACGATGTTGACGCGCTTATGGTGTAGTTTGACGACTGCTGTTAGCCCATCGCGAGTCACCAGATTGTATGATCACGAAGGAAAGAGCTTCATTGATCCACCACATGGTATGCCGACGGTTTCAATGTTTTTGTTTGCAACTTGTGCGTGTTTATAGAGGATTAACTTTTTATCGGATCTATTTTGTTCTGTGGTAGCCAACGTTGCGAATTTAATTTTATGTTTGTGAACACATAAAATCGTGTTTTTACTGGTGGTAGGACATCTTGAGTCCGCACGGGTAGGTACCACCACCCTGCTTATTTCTGCCGTGAAGCAGTAATGCGTTTCGGTTTGAACGGTGGGACAGCCGTTGTAACTATATTTGAGACCTTAGAACTTACGTTGTACTGACGGCCGTTGTACTGTTAAAACTGAGTCTTAGAAGTTATGTCTCGAGGTAGGTGGCGGCATTTACGTCGTAGATATCTATGGGCTCCGGTAAGCACTTAACATCAGGTGAGCCGTGAGATTTTCCACCCACCTAAGTAATAAATAAAAAAATAACACAATCGCGTGCTATTCATCAAAAATACTTTAGAATTTATTTTGTATACGGAACCAGTTAGAATAGTTGTAGATTATTAACTTAATAGTGCTGAAATAAGAACCTCATTCAAAATGTACCGGTGTTATTCAGCGGTGTACGTTCTGCCTATCTAAATTATTAATGAGGCATTCGAAAATGAAGTTTATGTGTTTTCGGGTTATATATTTTCATTTAAATATTTTATTGTTTTATTGAGTTGATGGGTGAAGTTTTTTTATGCTTTAGGGATTACTGATGGCCCGGAGGTCTTTCTAGTTTTATATTTTTTATTTCTTAGATGGGTGGACGAGCTCACAGCCCACCTGGTGTGAAGTGGTTACTGGAGCCCATAGTCATCTACGACGTAAATGCGCCACCCACCTTGAGATGTTAGTTCTAAGGTCTCAAGTATAGTTACAACGGCTTCAAACCGAAACGCATTACTGCTTCACGGCAGAAATAGGTGGTGGTACCTACCCGCGCGGACTCACAATAGGTCCTACCACCAGTAAGACAGGTGAGCGAGTAAGGTAAGTTAGGAGGGGTGAGATTTGCTAACAGCTACCCGAATGCGTCCAAAGGAGACCTAACAACTCAAGAGTATACTTGCATTGCTTCGCGAATGAATCTACTACCAGATCGGAATCGCGACCCGCTGATAAGATCCGGCGAGAAACTCAGCGGGCTGATGCTTAGGTTAGGTTGCACGTCGAACTCTTTGCCGGTTTCGACGAGTACGGTTACCGGTTGAGAAAGGTCACGGTCAATCTGGTGTTAAGTAGCTACTGGAGTCGGTGGTAATACATAGGCGGCACTGAAAATTTCGGGAATTAACGAAGTGACACAACATTACTATTTAAAAATGTATTTATTGCTTTTCGAAGTATTCTCCGCGAAATTTGACACATTTTTCCATACGATGGAACCAATTATTGAAGCAACCATTCCATTCGGAAGTTGGGGTGTCCAAAATGACCGTTTTGTAGGCGTCCACAGGTTCTTCAGGTGATGAAAATCTCTGTCCACGCAATTTATTCTTTATTTTAGGGAAAGTATAGAAATCATTAGGGCTTAGGTCGGGGCTGTACGGCGGATGGTCTAATAATTCTATGTTTTCTTGCTCTAAAAACTCTTTTGTTCTGTGCGCGGTGTGAGAACTCGCATTGTCGTGATGGAGGATGATGCGGCGGTTGCAGTTCTCTTTACGGAGTTCAGAAACGACCTGTGGCAAACAAATGCTAGCATACCATTCTGCATTAACCGTTCTTTGTCCCTCAAGAGGAATAGTCGTAACGGTTTTGGAGACAAACGTGGCCACCATTTTTTTTGCAACACTCCGTGAACGAACAATTTTTGTTGGCTTTAACTCATTTTCGAACACCCAAACTCGTGACTGGTTTTTTGTTTCGGGTTCGTACGCGTATATCCAGGATTCGTCACCTGATACAATGTTGTATACAGCATTTGAGGATCCTGCGTGGAATCTTTCGAGAGTTCTGATGCACCAAGTAACGCGAGTCGCTTTTTGCTCTTCACAGAGCGAATGCGGTATCCATCGGGAAAACAACTTTTTTACACCTAATTGTTCATGCAAGATTATTTGTATTTGACTCATGCCAATGTCTAAAGTTGCCTGAATTTCGCGGTATGTCACATGTCGATCTTCCTTAATCAGCTTACGCACAGCATCAACGTTTTCTTGGGTGACTGCAGTTTTTGGACGACCTTGACGGGGATCATCACTGAGCTTGACACGTCCACGTTGAAACTCAGCAAACCAGCGATAAATTGTGGTTTTGGATGGGGCTTCATCACCAAATACAGAAATCATCCGGTCAACACACTATTTTTGCGTTAAACCACTTCGAAAGTCATAATAAATCATCGCTCTTGAATTTTCTCGAGTCAATTCCATTTTCTCAACGACTAAACAAGTTTGACAAAACCTCGTGACAAGACCGAGAATCTTTTTTTAAATAAATAAATGGTATTCGATTTTTAAAACCAAGGAGTTTTCAATAAAAAGATTTTAATATGACAGGAACAGTGGAAATATTCCATTCCCGATACTTTTAGTGCAGCCCTCGTAACAACGTCAATACCGCCATCGTATAACGGCTTTGCCACCGCTCAAACTGGATAGCATGTATAATTCTCGGTAAATATAGGCAATATGGTGGCACTTATGCGTTATGTTGTCTATAGAATAATCATTTTAATCAAGTAATCATTTTAATTTAGGAGGGCCGTGAGCTACTCAGCCGGTTTGTCCAAAATTAAATTTACTACAAAAGCTGGAGTAGGACCGCAGAAAAAAATATTTTCAGTTTCAAGTTGTAAAAAAATACAGCGTACCTAATAAATACTTTCCGGGAATTTCGTCAATAATAGCAAAAGATAGTTTCAATTTTAAATGATGTCACGGGAATGGAATGTTACAAGAATAAAGATAAATTATACCAAATAATTATTATATGTTTTGACAAAGACAAAGTATTTATATTTAAAACTATTTTCTGATTGAAACATGCGTTGCGGGTCGCGTGAAAACAAGCCACGGGCCGTTGTTTGGACATCCCTGATCTACAAGATAAAAATAATAATGAAAAGTCTACAACAACAAAAAAAGGATTAAAACTATTATCACACTTCAAAGAGATAAACGTGACCATCATCAGCCTGCGGCAGTCCACTGCTGGACATAGGCCTCCCCAAAGCTCGCTACTGAACCCGATCTTCGGTTCTGCGCATCCAGTTACTGCCAACTGCCTTGCGCAGATCGTCGCTCCGTCTAGCAGGAGGACGTCTTACACTACGTTTGCCGGTTCGCGGTCTCCACTCCAGAATACGTCTACCCCAACGGTTATCGGTTCTGCGACATATGTGACCAGCCCACTGCCACTTCAGCTTACTAACTCTGCGAGCTATATCGATTACTGACTAAACGTGACCACATAAACATAATTATTTATATTTCGTTATCTGGTACCTGTAACACAAGTTCTTTACGAACTTACCACGGGACCAGTTAACGTGGCGTGATTGTTAGTAAATATTTATTTATTTATTTATTCTTTCTTCATAACAGAAATAGTTACCGGCTCCCGGTCTATTATATCATTACAGCCGCTTCTATTCACAACTACAAAGACGCGTAGTACATGTTTAATAGTTATAACGTTATAAATTCAACTGTTATAGTTCCGACAGTTCGAATTAACGATTATTGTTCCGTTGATAGACGCAGGACGGCCGATAAGAGACGGAGGCGACTTTCAAACTAAGCGAATGCGATATGGTATTTAGGTAGTTGCATAAAGGTCGAATTAACAAGCGCTAGTGTTTTTATTGCGTTTTGACAGTTTTAGTATAAATCACTGCTATATGTAAGAAATCTTCTTTTTGTTAACGTTTTTTTTCTTCTTTTTATAGGTTTGATGGGTGAACGAGCTCACGCACGGTATCCAGATTTACTCCCGGTGCTTTTAGGACCCTCAAGCACCGACCACCGTTCTCGTCGAACTCGTCGATTACGACGATGAGCTCGACTAGCGAACTAACCCATAGACACAGCACACTGAGTTTCTCGCCGGATCTTCTCAATGGGTCGCAATTTCGATCCAATGGTAGATTCTGCGAAGCACTGCTCTTGTTAGGGATAGTGTTAGCAAATTTTCTCAGGTTGAGCCCGTGAGCTCACCTACCCGTCCGGGCGTAGCTGGAATAGCCTATTAGGCTACCAGCGAACAGTTAGGGGAAAAAAGAAAAAATAAGTGACAGTCGGGCATAGGAATTTTTAAACCGCATTACGCGTAACGTGTTAATCAATTTAACTAAATTTTCACTGTCACTTTAGTTGTTATAGTATAATATAAAATAACGGCTATAACTAAAACACATATACCACATCCACCATCCTTCTTACATCGTCGATCGTAATACAGATTTATTAAGACTGCCTGTAGGAACATTTCAAAGAAATCGTCTCTCTGATAACGCAGAGTTACGGCGTCAATAATCGTTCAGATAGCGAACGACATCGGTTTGTTTACCCTTGATAATTAATATTCATGTTCATGAGAACTAATCAGAGCATTCCCGATCTTATTTTCAATTGGCTAAGTGTCCGTATCGATCGAGAGACCTGTTTTGAAAGTGTCGTGAGATATCGAAAAATATTTATTCGTCACATTTAAGTTTTTAAAGTTCTCCGTATGTAAATTTGATTTTAGAATATTTTTATGTTGCTTTAGCCTTAAAAAGTTTTTAATGAGTTCTTTCACTAGTCAAATGTCTGGACGGTAACATATAGAATGTGTTAAGCATTTTCAAATGTTATTTGAATGTGTCGTAAGTTATTAAGGAATTATAATTTAGTATCTGCTATATGTCACGACTACAATAGTAGAAGTGTCGGTTGTCTAGTATGTAAGGTTCACATTAAGGCACCCGGTAGTCACGTAACTACGTCACGATTTTATGATTACTAGAGGTCCCGCAGTAGTCGAAATTCCACTATAATTAATTAGAATTGTAAGTTTTTACACTGTTATGATTGTATTTTATACTTCTATAATCACAAATTTCGCCAAGACTATAAAAAATATTAACAAAGACAAACAATATTTAATCTATTCTCAATTTGACAACAGACGTCAAGAATAAAAGTTTGACAATAAATAGTATGCATGCGTGTGTGCGTCAAATACATGGTATGTAGTGTGTGTAATGTTTTCTTTATTGATTTAATGTACCTTTTATGCATTATTTAAAAAAAATATTAGCATTATGCACTTCTTCTCTATATTCTCTATAAGTGTGGAAAATTTCATACTCCTCCGTTCGCGCAATTTTCGTAAAAAGGGATACAAAGTTTTTGCTTCACGTATTAATATATAGATTATAAACACTTTTATAGTATAGTTACATTTAAAATACTTTACTGGTGGTAGGACGTCTTGTGAGCCCGCACGGGTAGGTACCACCGCCCTGCCTATTTCTGCCGTGAAGCAGTAATGCGTTTCGGCTTGAAGGGTGGGGCAGCCGTTGTAACTATACTGAGACCTCAGAACTCATATCTCAAGGTGGGTGGCGGCATTTACGTTATAGATGTCTATGAGCTCCAGTAACCACAACACCAGGTAGGCTGTGAGCTGGTCCACCCGTAATAAATAAATAAAACCCCATATTTCAAAATTAGCGGCGGCATACCCTAGGGGGTTTACCGGATTAAGTAAAGAAAAGAACTGCGAAATATTAGATTAATAAGATAAATAATAATAAAAAATACATTGGACCATGAGTCATATACACAATGTATAAATAAATACACGTAACATGAGTTTTGTAAGCGCCTAATTACCCGAAAAGAACATCTTTTATTGTTACGTTTTAGAACAGAAATATCGGAATGTTTACTTCGCCCAAAACACACGACCGTGTCACTGCTCTAACGACTTAGTTTGGTTGTCGTTCCCATAGTCCCATTGTCACTTAAGTCGTTCAATTTATTTTATTGTTCCAGGAGCTGAGATGATTCATCGTGAATAGCACGGTGGATCCTCATGTACATCTGGAATTAACGTTTTCCCTAAAATATTTTTTATTAAACAAGATCTTATTATTACTGGTGGTATTATTACCTGTTGTGAGTCCGCATGGGTAGGTACCACCACCCTGCCTATTTCTGCCGCGAAGTAGTAATGCGTTTCGGTTTGAAGGGCGGGGCAGCCGTTGTCACTGTACTTGAGACCTTAGAACTTATATCTCAAGGTGGGTGGCGCATTTACGTCGTAGATGTCTATGGCCTCCAGTAACCATTTAACACCAGGTGGGCCCACCTAAGCAACAAAAAAAAAACTTAAATTAGAAAATCTGTTTTTTTTAAAGCTGAATGTTTTGATACCATTTTTGGGCTGCGGTAAATTGCTCGGCTTTGTGTACGTGTCGGAGGTAATAGGCCCACTGGGTCAAAAACAGCGCAGACCGAAAACTGCGGTCATCCGTCAACCAGTTGCTCTTTGGCAAGACACGTGCAGAGCAGTAACGCTTCTTCTTCGTTGGACTTCCTTGCTGGCGTCCGAGCATATTCTGCCTATTCGTACACTCTTGACAGAGTGGTCGTGGTCATGCATCAGTCGGATCCTGTGATACCGATGCTCTAACGATGCGACGCCATGTGGTACGGTGTTTCGCTGAGTGAGAGCATCATGTTGGAGATCGCACGCGAGATCTTTTGCCCTCGACTTTCCCTTGCACCACCAACCGCTCCATGGAGTCCTCATTACGAGTGATGTGGTACCCGAAGAACTTGAACATTCGTATTTGGATTGTTGACGATAGTCTCTCCTTGATGTTGAGCTCTTTCAGGATCGAAACGCTAAGCATCCGAGCATATAGAGGGGATTTATTTAAGTGGCCAGGAGTGAGTTCCCTATCCTGGCTCCAAGCTCGACAGCGATGGGTCAGTGTGGAGAGAAAAGAATTCTCTCTTAGGCTCAGCCACCTGCTTCTGCCATATGGTGTACTCACATAAGTCCACCACCACGACTAACCGTCACACGACACATTCAGGCTGCGAACAGTTAATTGGAGGCAGAGCTTAGCAGGGTAGTGGCGACTCAGAAATGCTTGACTATCAGTAGGTAATTTATTAATTTGCATGGTTGAATCTGTTGAATTGTTTGTATAAAAGAACATCCTCTGACAAAACTGGAGATTTCCTATATCATTATATCACTATATGCTAAAGAGAAAATGGGATTTTTCTGTCAAACAAAAAACAACGCACCTTTGTATTCGAAATTTGAATAAGAAATACGTTTCCATTAGCGCGCGAAACGACACGTCAAACATGGCGTCGGGCTCGTTCAACGTATTTATCCGGAGAGCGTCGACAGCCGTCGCCATTTATAAAACTCAATTACTCGCTCGCCTCGACTCCCTAATAATGATAATTGATGGAGAAATTTGCGAGCTTTTTGCGGAGAGATCCTTGGCGGGTATATTTCTCAGCTTGTAAACGTTTTCATTGTTTCAAAAATAAATTTTACTTATTTATGTATTCTTCTTAATATTCGTTATTTATTATGAATGAATGGTCATAAAAAAAATTATACTTATACTAGTATTTTTAGGTTTTAATCATGCTGATGTTATCTTTATAAATATTCTCAATTTATATGTCAGATTCACAATTTTTGAACATCGAAGCAATTATAGATTTCATTTTAAAAAATGCAAAGAAATATATTACACACATACCTAATGTTATTAATTTAAAGTTATAAATTAATTTATAAAGTTTTTTGTCTCGATTTTATTTGTCGGATTCTTTACAAAATTAAATATTTCATCATCTAATATCCAATGTGAACAAATTTATCATGGTACAATGTTGATTAAATATTTAAACATTATATTTTTACTTGTCTCGTTTCCAAACGGGTTTTACACTGAAAACACAGGCGTAGAATTTACGATACGTCTTTATAACGCGGTCACTGCTTAATTTGTAAATCACTTGACGATTGTTCAGCTGTGCAATATTTACTCTGCGGTACAGAAGTTTATACCATGTTTGGCGTTAAGTGTTAATTGGGATCTATGGAGATCAAACCATAAATGCCGCCTCCGATATGAAGTCAGTACAATTGCGTTGAATAACTAATAATCCCACTCTTCAAGTCGGAACCTATGAATGCGGCACGTTAGAAATAGGATTGAATCTACTAACAGTAAATGCGATCACAGTGCTGCAGCTTTAATCGCCTTTTACAACACAGACGGGAAGAGGATGAGATGCTTGTTCTGCCTTCCTTTTTATAACCCTTCATTGCTTCACGGAAGAAATCATTTGGACGGTGGCCTTAAACACGTTATTACGGATCCTCCCGATCCATTAACGGTACTTTTAGGTACCTCAAGCACAGGTCACCGTCCTCGCCAAACCCGTCGCTTGCGACGAAGGGCTCGATGAGTAAATTAACCCAAAGACACAGCCCACTGAGTTTCTCGCCGTATCTTCTCAGTGGGTCGCGTTTCCGATCCGGTGGTAGATTCTGCGAAGCACTGCTCTTGATAGGGCCAGTGTTAGCAACACTCCGGTTTGAGCCCCGTGAGCTCACCTACACGTCAAGGAGAAGCCGAAATAGCCTCTCAAGTCTATCAGAACAGGTAGGAAAAAATATATTGGACGGTGACGTCGTTCTGTGTAGATTCACAAAACCACCCACCAGGGCACATAATTATTGCTTAATATAGAATCACTAGATAATGACCGAGGTTTGGTCGGTATTATTTTTTATAAATTGTGTTTTTTAGAAATTATATTTAAAAACTATTTACGAAATATTGATAAAATGATGAAAAATGAATAATATTTTTCGATTTTACCGAGGGAATAATAAAAAAATATGAACTGGTTATTTAAAGAAAAAATAAAAATTATCGATAAAGTTCATTCTTGAAAACACGACTAAAACAACATTTTCTGAAAATTAATCGTAGCTAGATCGATTTATCGCCCCCGAAATCCCCTGTATACTAAATTTTATGAAAAACGTTGGAGCCATTTCTGAGATTCAGATTATATATACCTATATGTATATACAAGAATTGCTCGTTTAAAGGTATAAGATATAGGATATCACGGTTGGCATGCTTTGCAAATAATTAATGGCGGTTTGATAACATCTAATAAAAAAAATTAAATAGAAATAACTTTACAACCAAAATGCAATGAGTAATATCGAAATGCGTCGTACACTTCGTAAATTTTATAGGCATATTAAAATTTCCACTTTAAACCGATACAACCGCGCTCCGATTGGGAGAGTCGAGATAACACGATGCAGCCGCAACTTAGCAAGATCCCATCAATATTCCCGCAACCCCACATTACCGTCTGACATGATGGCATGCCAAATCATCATAATGACTATCCAGCATACCTCGTGGCGACCATAAATCTGAACGTGAGTGCTCTGGAAGGCGTAATTCAGGTGATTAGAGAGTGAGCCTCTTTAGTCTGACTGCTGAGAACGAAAATTATAGGAGCAAACTGAACGCATGAGTGAAGCGGTTTGTCAGTTGGTAGATTGAACGGTTTTTGACGGATCGCCATTAATGCACACCGCTTGTAATTTGTGTAAATACTATGTTCGATGTTTTTCTTCACAAATTGGTTTTTTTTTAGGGGGAATATCTGAAAATGCTTTGGCCTTTTTTGTTGTTGTTAGGCAATCATTGGCTTTATGCATCGGAGCCGAGGGGCATCTACGGTAATAATACCATTATAATGGTATAATTGTCAATTTGCCATTGGATATACAGTCGTTTGTATAGTCAGTAACTTGAAGGGGGTTCACAAAAGACCAATCACTGCTATAAGACTTTTAAGGCGCTATGTAATGACGATTTAAAATCAAATTTGAATAGCTTATGAAACCTAATTTTATCTTGAAAATGGAATATAAAAAAAATTTTTTTTTTTCATTTAATTTTCAATTACTGTAGTGTCGCTGTAAAATATGTTTTAACTGTAAAAGTATTGGGATTGCTTCGATGATGATCATTTTAATAGAATAAATTATTTTTTTATTTTTTATTTATCTATATCTATATTAATATATAAAACTACAGTGTTTTTACGGATGTTCCGTTATAACTACTGTACCATGCATACGATTGACTTGAAACTTGGTATCCATGTAGAAAATACATGTACTTAATGGACAGGCTAATATTTATGTGAGTGTTGGACTCCCTACACCAGTTGCGGGGGCGTTAACGACGAGAATCTTTGTGGGGGTGAGAAATATTTTAATAATGCCAAGCGAAGCGGACGGGTGCAGCTAGTCCCTTATAATTCAAACTATTATTTCACAATTTTTTCATTTAATTACACAATTTGTGACGCACGTCTAGGCAAACTTAAGTGCTAAAGTTTCATTTTGAAATTAAGCTAGATTTGAATTTAACTGAAAACAAACAAGACAATAATTCTGTTACTCTGAATGTCTTTTAACGTAATTTATAACGCTTTACAGTCAGTTATACCGACTTCTGTATCAACAATGCGATAAAATTCAATATGTAAACTGTATTTTTTAATATAATCACGGAATACGTAAAACGTTTTACAGCAACTATAGTTGTTGAGTCGAAACAACTCGTAATTACGGGTTCCAAGGCCCTGCTGTGTTATTACGAGTCCTTCAAACATGTTCTTATTAAACGAGACATTCTATAGACGAGTTATACTATTTTTTTATAGCGTTGAGTAACCAGACACCGACTTGATGCTATTGCTGTGGTCCATTTGATGTTGATCGTTGTATAACTGTTCTATGTGCTGTTAATGATTATTTGAATTCGAATATCCAATTTGCTAATACCCAATAACCAATTTAGAATGCACATCAATTAGTAACCTGTCTAGTGTTTTGTTCGAATTTTGCGATTTGAATTAAAATTACTTTTTTTTATTTTTATTGCTTAGATGGGTGGACGAGCTCACAGCCCACCTGGTGTTAAGTGGTTACTGGAGCCCGTAGACATCCACAACGTAAATGCGCCACTCATCTTGAGATATAAGTTCTAAGGTCTCAAGTATAGTTACAACGGCTGCCCCACCCTTCAAACCGAAACGCATTACTGCTTCACGGCAGAAATAGGCAGGGCGGTGGTGCCCACCCGCGCGGACTCACAAGAGGTCCTTTTTTTTTTTTTTTCTTTTTTTTTTCCTACCTATGCTGATAGCCTTGAGAGGCTATTTCAGCGTACCCTAGCTTGTGTAGGTGAGCTCGCGGGGCTCAAACCGGAGAATTGCTAACACCGCCCTAGCAAGAGCAGTGCTTCGCAGAATCTACCACCGGATCGGAAGCGCGACCCACTGAGAAGATCCGGCGAGAAACTCAGTGGGCTGTGTCTGTGGGTTAATTCGCTCGTCGAGCCCTTCGTCGCAAGCGACGGGTTCGGCGAGGACGGTGACCGGTGCTTGTATTGCCTAAAAGCACCGTTAATGGATCAGGAGGATCCGTGATGACGTGCTTTGGGCGACGTCGACGGTTTACCAAACGGTCTACAGGATCGGGTATGTAGTTTCCGGCGGCCACGACAAGAGGGTTCTCATGTCGTGCCACCTTCTCAAAGTGGCGCAGCGATGCCGACTGTAGATACTTACTGACGGGGTCGAGCTCCAGATCATCGTGGAGGTCCACGTTCCTCTGGAACCATGGTGCTCCGACGGCTATCCTGCAGAATCGGGATTGTATAACCTGAAGGGGTTTCAAGTTGGTGCGGGCCGCGTGAGCGAACACTACGCTTGCATACGTCATGACGGGGCGTATGCAAGTTTTGTAGAGGGTTACCTTGTTACGGAGGGACAGTTTGCTTCGTCTACAAAGCATTGGGTAGAGTCGTCCTAGTATAAACGCGGCGCGATCGCGTACCGTTTTTACGTGGGGACGGAATGTCATCCCTCTGTCGAGGGTGACGCCTAGGTATTTGACCTTCGGGGCCCACGGTATGGGCTGGTCAAAGAGAGTGATGGGGCTAACGGCGGAGGTGTTTACGCGCCTATTGGGGAGTGGGGTGCTCGAAGTGGTATTCGGAGGGCGACCCCTTTTGAATAGCACCGCTGTACTTTTCGTGGGGTTAATGTCTATTCGCCACTTCCGGAACCACTGTCCCATGGTGGTTACTGCGGTCTGGAGTCGCCGATGAAGCAACGACATCTTCCTACACGAGTAGTAGATAGCCGTGTCATCGGCGAAGAGCGCTAGATGGGTCTCCGGAGACCGGGGTATATCGTTGATATACAAACTAAATAGTAACGGGGAGAGTGCGGAGCCTTGCGGGACTCCGGCAGTCAGATGACGGGGACGAGAACGAGTTCCCTCTACTCGATATCGAAACGAACGGTTCGACAAGAAGTCTCGTATGATGAGCACGAGTCTGTCTGGCACTCCCATGTTGTACAGTTTGTAGATCAAACCGTTGTGCCAGACTTTGTCGAACGCCTTCGCTACATCGAAGAAGAGGGCGCCGGTCGGGATTTGTTTACGCCTATTTAGCCCTATTAAGATGTGCTCCGTGAGGCGGTGCACTTGTTGTACGCACGAGTGTTTGGCGCGGAATCCAAACTGCTCGTCTATTAGAATTTTATTCGCGGTAACGAAGTCCCAGAGGCGTTTCCGAAGGAGCCGTTCGTAAATTTTGCCTATCGCTGGGAGGAGACTAATCGGTCGGTAACTAGCGGTTTCATTATTCGGTTTGCCCGGCTTGTGTATACCGATAACGTCCGCTTCTTTCCATACCGCCGGAAAGATGCAGTGCGTCATAGCGGCATTTAAGATGGTAGCCAACATTGTTATCAGTTGGACTGGTAAGAGTTTTAACGCGCGGTTGCGGATGCCGTCGGAGCCGGGTGCCTTCTTAGGTTGAAGGTTTTCTATTACTTCTCTAACTTCGTCAGAGGTAATGGGGGGTAACGCGTCCGAGGGTGGCAGGGAAGCTCTGCGCTCGACCTCCCTGTCGACTGCCTCGGTGTGTTCGGGGTCCGCGTATTGAGTGCTGGTGGTGCACTGCTCTTGCAGTGCATCGGCCAGCAACTCTGCCTTGTCATCGTCATCGAAAGCCGGTGGTTGGCCTGAAGGGCGTACGAGAGGAGGCATAGTAGCGGTAGTTTCGGACTTGAGAGTCCTTGCTAGTCGCCAGTATGCTTGATGAGAGGGCGCGAGTCCTTCTAAGTAGCTATCCCAATTCTCATTTCGGGCGTCGCTTAGGCGAGATTTTACATCCCGCTGTAGACGACGCATCCGAATCCGGTTTGAGTGCGTGGGAAGTTGATCGTAGGCCCGGATTGCCGCGTTTCTAACTCTTAGGAGGTTCCTAAGTTCGGGGGACAGTCTGATGCGGTGAAAGCTATCCTCCACATCGACTTCTTTTGAGGATCTTATGATCGCGGAAGAGATGTGATCCGTGATGATGTTTATGGATTCGACTGTGTCCTCGGGGGATGGAGTTGAATCCGGGCCGCAGGGGAGGATTGGTGGAGCGGCATCGGCTAAGCATTTGCCCAGCTTCTTCCAGTCCACCATGGTCCTCGTAGCTGTGACTGGGTTGTGGGGGCGACCGAGCTGCATAACGACAGGTCGGTGGTCTGAGTCGAGAAGAGGTCCTACCACCAGTAAAACTTCCACTGCTTAATATCGCCTTTATTATTGTCATTATGTTACGTCCAACTTTTCTTAGTCATTATGTTACGTCTAACTTCTACAGTTTATATTACGATATTAAAATCACACGCGATATTTAAAATCATCTTTGAACTGCCGACATTTCTAATGAATTTGACTTAGATTCGATTACAACTGTTTTACTCGTCAAGTTTGTTGTCTTTCAAACTTTTATACCTACCTAACGAATATCCGTTATTTTCAGAAGTCGCGTAATGCGTGACTGAAGGAGACGGAAATTACAATACACGAATACACAGAGGCAAATGGTTGAAGATGAAAATGAAAAACGTGTTTAAAATAAATAAAAAATACACTGTTAACATCAGCCGGGATGAAAAAGAAATTTACGAAGATGATTATATCGTAAAATCCATAGGGGAATACGGTCTCTTTCAGATATCTGTATGTACTATTGTCACCATGACAAGATTCATTGGCATATGGAATTGTCTATCAGTACTATTCCTGATTCCGTCGCAAAGCTTTAGATGTGTTCGTTTTAAAGAGAACGGGATTATACACCCTGAAAACTTCACATGCTATTCAGATTGTATCGAATATGAATATTCTCAAGACATATTTGAAGAAACAGTCATATCTAAGTTCAATTTGATTTGTGACAGAGCTTGGCTAGCGAATTTTACACAGACTGCTTTAATGTTTGGTGTTTTGGCGGGAATATCTACGTTTTGCTGGATGTCTGACAGGTTAGGTTGTGGATAATGATGATCGCAATATATTATAATTTTATTTTATTCCTGATAGTCCAAGAAATTGTCATGTGGCCCAAATGATACAATAGTGTATTCATATCGATCGATGTGACTATGCCGATATTTCAAATCCTGAAAACAGGTAGCAGGTTAATGAAATGCTTACTTCACATATTATTATGTTCACGGATTATTTCCACTTCAAGAGAATAACATTGTGTAATATAATTTAAAACACGAAACTAATTTAATTTGCGTAATTACTAATGGTATGGCATCTTGTGAACCATGTGAGTAGGTACCACCACCGTACTTGTTTCTGCCGTGAAGCAGTAATGGTTTTCAATTTGAAGAGTCTGCAGCCCTTTTCGTTCTATAGAACTGTAACTTTGACCTCATGTTTCTATGTGGGTGCGGATATCACGTGCTAATTTTAATAGGCTCCAGTAATCTCTTAGCCACCAGGATCGCCATATGCCCATTCATCTACCCAAGTCTATCCAATTAAAAACGTTGCTAATGAAAAGTTACACAAATGAGTAAAATTCAGATCCAGCAGGAAAAATAAATTTTTAACATTTGTGTTTCTTGTAATGTAGTATTAAATATCTGTTGTTATTTTTTTAATATGGCTTCGGATAGGAAGGCCTCAAATAAAATGAAGTATTTACTTGTGGAAGAAAAGAGCTGAAAACTATTTGGTGCATTATTTCCAACTATACTAAATTCACTGTGAGATTCCAATCTCGATGATAATGGTTCAGTGTTTAAGTGTCAATCATTGTATAGTCTACATTATTTTGTAAGAAACTACTCAATGGAGCTGATTAATTCATATGAATCTTTCATTTTCAGATTTGGACGTGGGAAAGTAATTTTTTTAGCAGGGCTAACAAACATAGCCTTTATGATCGCTATTATATTTTCAACAAATTATTTTATGTTTCTTTGCTTTCGATTTTGCATCGGCGTCGGTTCAGGTGGCATCTTGGGTTTGACGTCGATAATAATAGCGGAAACCGTAGGAGCGAGCTATAGGGAGATGGGAGTCAGCTTGGGATTAGTACCGGATGGCTTCGCTCAAGCATCATTGGCTGCGTTTGCATATTATTCCTCTACTTGGAAAATGTATCTATTTGGATTCACAGTTGTTAGCATTTTGATAGTGGTACTGCTGTTCTTCGTACCCGAATCACCGAGGTGGTTGGTGGCTAATGGAAAATCCGATGCAGCCATTGAGGTGTTGACAAAAGCTGCAAAAATGTAAGTAAAATTCAATTTAATTTTGTAATATTTGATTCGTAATTATTTGTGTTGGTAATTATTACACCAACACATTATTTGATCGTGGCTTTTTCTCAAGATGCTTGGATTTCGGAGTCGTGTGTAAGATTAGGAGCATTGAAGAATTAGAATCAGAATAGTTCATTGGAATTTTAAACTGTAACAACTTCCATTTCTCTGACAAAAATAATATATTTATAGCTTTATAGCTTTGACTGTATAAGATCATATCGGGATGGTGATGATGGTGGTAGTCACTATTCATGAAAATTAGTAATGCCAAAAGAAGGGATTAAAGTGCTCAGGAAATATTCTAGAGGGAATGTTAAGGGCCAAGTGGTACATGACATAAAATAGTTTTCAAGATTCCAAGTACTAGTGATGAATTAGCTATAATAATATGCCAAGCACTTGTGATCTAATTTAATGTCTGCAGAATAGCTATTTAAAAGGCAAGGCAGTAGTTGCAAAGTTGAACTTC
Source organism: Bombyx mandarina (assembly GCF_030267445.1). NCBI lineage: Eukaryota > Metazoa > Arthropoda > Insecta > Lepidoptera > Bombycidae > Bombyx > Bombyx mandarina. The sequence continues at coordinate 2,213,964 of NC_143216.1, forward strand.
ATCTTAATGTCGTGAATAAACAAATATGTGTTAAGTTTACACGCTGCAAACGGTAAACTTTCAGAGACTGGCTGTCTCATTTTCACGCAAGATAATTTTATGTTCACGCGTTCCGTTTCTACATATTAGTGTAATGTTGCTCTTTTTATTTTATCGGCCTCTAAATCACAGCGGTGCTAAAAAATTTGTGACCTTAAATCGAGAGAGAAAAGATGGTCGAGGCAGACGCTAACCCAATTTTGATACAAAAAAAATTTCAAAATCGAACTACCCAACCGAAATACGATGATATTGCTTTCAGAAACAAACGGAGTCCAACGGAAATCGAAAATATTGTTACACAACGCATTTCTGAAATAAAAATCAATGAAAGCGATGCACAATATAATACGTACTTCGATTTGTTCAGAACCAAAGAACTAGCCGTGATCACAGTGTCTTCAATTATTACGCTGTTTGTGTCGGGGATTTCGTTTTTTGGAATCAATGAGTACGTTTCGCGTCTTGGTTCCAGTTTGAATATTTATTTAATTGTGATGATTATGGGATTGGGAGTGGTAAGATTTATTTTTTATTTATTTTCAAACTTATGACCGACCTTGTGTTAAATGTATACCGGAGTCTATGGACATACCGTCAACCATATTTAGACTTGAGGTGGTAATACTAAATTGGTATTTGGACTTTTTGTCCGCGTATAGCTGTAACAAATACAAAGCAGTTAAGACTTAAAGCCCAGCTCATAAAATGGGCGGAGGTAATCACGTCTCTGCTAACTACTAAGCACAATGGAAATACTATGGGAAACTTATTTACCAAAAAATAAATAACTAGAATAGTTTGAGAAGGAAACTAATTCATAGATATCTATAATTTTCAGATACCAACAGTTCCAATGTCAATGGTGATAACCAAAACGTGCAATAGAAGATCTTCGTCCACAATCTCTTTGCTTATTATCGCTATAACAATGGGCCTTCTAATATTCGTGCCAGCCGACACTTGGTACTCAATCTTGCTCGGAGTTATAGCAGTTGCTGCGTCGTGTGTTACATCCTCCATCCAATTTACCTTCGTTACAGAACTGTATCCAACATCTATGAGAAGTATGGGTTTCGGTTTGAGCACAGGGGGGACGAAGTTGGGGGCCATGATGGCGCCTTTTGTGGCGAGCTCTAAGCCTTTTTGGGTGGCCCCGTTGATCTTCTGTATCCTACCCATCATAGCCATTGTATTCACATTGATATTACCCGAGACCAAGGGCAAGAAATTGAAGGACACTTTAAAGGAGTGAAATTATATTTATTTTGTTTACGATATTTCGGTTTTTTTTATTGCTTAGGTACGTGGACGAACTCAGAGCCTACCTGGTGTTGAGTGGTTACTGGAGTCCATAGACATTTACAACATAAATGCGCCACCCACCTTAAGATATAAGTTCTAAGGTCTCAAGTATAGTTACAACGGCTGCCCCACCCTCAAATCGAAACTACTGCTTCACGGCAGAAATAGGCAGGGTGGAGGTACCTACCCGCGCGGACTAACAATAGGTCCTACTACCAGTAATTACGCAAATTATAATTTTGCGGGTTTGATTTTTATTACACGATGTTATTCCTTCACCGTGGAAGTCAATCGTGAACATTTGTTGAGTGCGATTATGCACAATTTGAACTTATCACACAATTCCAAAATGAAAATATCTTTTTTTCATCTGACAATAATAAACATTTTCATCAGACACGAAACGGATGTTGAAAATTTATCCAATCCCGTTGACATGGATTTATATTGCAATGACTTATCTTCCATCCCACCCATGCTTCGTCATTTCATTTCTAGTTTGCCGCTGCACTAGCTTGTCCATAATTTGAAGCAGGATTTCCGAAAAAAATATAATAAAATATAAAAATTGCTACAATATAGTGTATATAAATTATGAGCACGCACATACCTTTTTGTAGCTACCTCTTCAGTGATTACTTGTTAATTTATCTTTGGTCATTAAAATCTAGTTATGTGTACATAATGCTGTCACAGTTTTAACGGGGATGACCTTTGGAGTTTACTTCTTTACTTTTTTACTTACTTACTCTACTACTTACTCTTACTCTTACTCTTACTCTTACTTACTCTACTCTACTTTACTTACTCTTTACTAGTTTACCTACTTCTTTACTTTATATTATATAAGTGTATATTGTATGCAGATATTCAGCTAGTGAAAAAATAATTATCTGATGCAAATTACTTCGCGAAAACGATCACTTTGAGACTAATTGGACCACACTTGTGTGACTGTTTTGTTAGCCTCTGAAAAATACAAGATGAAACCAAAGAGCAAGCCTAACATTTAACGGTAGGTTGCGGCTTGGCTCTGCCCTGGTATTGCTGAAGTCTATGGGTGACGGTAACCACTCACCATTAGGTTGGCCGTATGCTCGTCTGTCTACAAAGGCAATTAAAAAAAAATTCACAATTGTTTTTCTATTTTTCTGTCCAGTAGATATTCTTAAAACCAATTACTATTTTCGACCTTATTTACTTAAGTGAAATACTTTATAGGGTAAACACAGTTTTTATAATCCGTTGAGACTAACATCATCAGCCTGTATCTCTCCACTGCTGGATGTAGGTCTCTCCCATAGTCCGCCACAATGAACGATCCTTCGCCTTCCGCATCCAATCTTTCCCAGCATATCGCTGCAAGTCATCAGTCTAATGGACAAGGAGACGCCTAACGCTCCGCTTACTGGTACGAGGTCTCCAGTCCAGAACACATCTGCTCCATCGGCCATCGATTCTACGAATTCGGGAGCATATAGCATCGGTTCTGCGTTGAGACTATAATAGGTTTTTATTAACCTTGAGACTAATCCATCTGGTATTAATAGCAACTACCTACATATGCATATGTTGCATCTTCAGTGAGCAGTAAGCCATCTTGTTGACTACCTGAAGTTATACTAAGATCCTAACAAAAAGCTTGAATTTTATGCGGAAGTAAATTACAGGCAAGGGCCTGGTTGTCCGTTTAAAAATTTAAATGAATGCGATTATTCTATTGTGACTTATGAGCACTTATTTGAAATTGTTGAAAGCTCTTAAGTGTTTTTAGAAATTCCCAGAATCTTTTTAGTGCCTGTTTTTGATTCGAATTTATCTTGGCGGACTGTTTAATCTGTTTTCCACTTTCAAATAAGTGTTCTTAAGTCACAATAGAATAATCGCATTCATTTAATTTGTAGATTCACATGCGTCGTTTATAAATTTTGACGTTTAATGCCAAACGGTAGGCAGTGACTTGGCTCTGCCCCTGGCATTTTTGACGTCCATGGGCGACGGTAACCACTCACCACTCAATCAGGTGGGCCGTATGCTTGTCTGCCCTTAAGGGCAATAAAAAAAATTCAATTTTTTTTTGTTGACCTTGTAGGCAGACGATGTCAGGGGTAGAGTCAAGCCGCTGCCTACCAAAATTCTTCATACACTATACCGATAAATTATCGGACATTAATTTGATTTACATGACAAACATTTCTCAATGAACATCACAAGAACAACATTGATAATGATTCGAACCTATGAATAATCACTAGCTATTTTGCATTATCAACTATGCTTGACCTAAATCTGTTTATCTTTTCTTATGATTTATTGCAAGTGTCAAATGTCGGGTTGATAATGAAATCTGCCCTTTGCCTGCTTAATAACAGTGTTGACAAGTTAATAGTGGGTTTGATTGGGGGTTTTAAGGTTACTCTAACATCCGATTGAGAAATACAGATAGATTGTTTCGACACAAAATAAAACAGTAGATAATGAGAGAATATGTGAGCTTTAAAGAGCATTTCAGAGATAAATTTGCATATAAGTACATAGTTTATAGTAAAAGTTTCTTTTGCTATTGGTGCTTGAAAAGAAAAAAAAATGGAAAAGGAATATTCTGTTATGGTATTATCGGGGGAAAATCCGGCATTATCCTTACGAAAATTCGACGCCTGGTTATTCACCAGGCCAATTGAAATAAACCGGATGTAATTGCGATCGTTGTAAATTTACATGTCCATCGTTTGAGCGGATCAAAAGTGCCGTCGCCCGTTCGACAATGTGATAAATGGCCTCCTCCCGAAGTGCGGTCCGCGACCCTGTAATACCAAACGAGATAATTTACGATATTAACTTATCAAAGCTGTTGTTTTTTGGTAGCATTAAAGAGGGCTCAGCGTTTGTGGAACCGCCAATGGAAATGATCTAGACGGATGTTACTGATTCACGAATCATCAGTATAGTTTTGAACTGGTCTTGTAATGTAAGAAGTACTCAACAAATGTTCACGATTGACTTCCACGGTGAAGGAATAACATCGTGTAATAAAAATCAAACCCGCAAAATTATAATTTGCGTAATTACTGGTGGTAGGACCTCTTGTGAGTCCGCGCGGGAAGGTACCACCACCCCGCCTATTTCTGCCGTGAAGCAGTAATACGTTTCGGTTTGAAGGGTTGGGCAGCCGTTGTAACTATAGACCTTAGAACTTATATCTCAAGGTGGGTGGCGCATTAACGTTGTAGATGTATATGGGCTCTAGTCACCACTTAACACCAGGTGGGCTGTGAGCTCGTCCATCCATCTAAGCAAAAAAAAAGATGGTTGATATACTCTCATTCTGCTTCTCCACTACGATTGTATCGTGTTCAATCTCGGTGCAGTCACGAATATCCATGTACATGAATTTATCATATCGAGAGAACAAAGCGGAATTGTCTTGAAAAACCCAACTTTAGATAACAGCCATAAAACTATTTGCTCCTAGTTAGGTCTTGAAGCCCGCATTAGTACCGCAAACGCCTGGTTCGTCGAATTTATTTCTATATATTTTTCTCTTTAGTATCGGAGCGATGTTATTATACTAAAGGTCATTCAATTGAAATTTTGAACTCTTATCTCGAACTATTTGGTTATAATCACAACATAGTGTTTTTAACTTCACTAGACACTATACGAGTTAGAGCTCATATGGCAACTGGACCAAAGAGAAACCCCGTTTTTTAAATTTCATTAATCTATATCAGGGATTCCCAAACTTATTTTGTCTACTGCCCAATTTGGGATAAATTATTTTGTAACGTCCCCATTTTTTCACCTACTTAAAAACCACTATAGTGAGAGCTCAGTCGGTGTCTAAGAGTCCTCCTAGATGAAATTACAAATTGCCTCCCAAGCCTCTACCCAACGCCCCCGTTTTTTTTTCGCCCACAAGGGGACGTTATCGCCCACTTTGGGAAAGGCTGATCTATATGAATATTTCCAGAAAATATCGCTTTACGATTTTTTTTAATACTGCTACGATTTGATGATTTCCCAATATAACATATTTTGATGTAATAAAGCAATAAATCATGATCGTGACGCAGTTGAGGCTGAACCAATAATTTGTAAGAGTGGCTTGTTATTTGAAGCGATTATTATGTGTGCCGTAGCGCAGACTCGAATATTGCTATGCACAAACTAAAAGTATGAATTGGAACTGTAAAAATATAAATTTTTAGTATTAACTAGTTTCAGTACTTTCTTTACTACAATATAATCAAATCATTTGATCAAATGGCTCATGTCCTAGCTCAGTGTAATGTACACTATCTTTTGACTTAAGAAAAATAACAAAAGACCGAATGATGCCAAATATACCAGGTCTCGAATTCCGCAGGTGGTTCCCATTTTTTTTATGTGGGAAACGTGTGGATTATTATGAGGCCAGTTAGGTACATACGTACCACAATACTACGTATACCTCTCAGATTTAAAAGGGCATCTCTTACCCTCGTATCTCAAGTTGATTAAGGTATTCAAATTGCCATTATTATAGTCCCCGATAATCGACCAATTTGAATGTGTCTGCCCGCTTTAAATGATAAAGAGTTAATTTCAGACAAGAGTTCTTCAAGTCTTGACACTTCCCGCCTCTGCTAAAAGTTTTCCAGTAATCAGTTTTTAGTAGTCATCGTGGCCTAAAGGATAAGACGTCCGGTGCATTCGTGAAGCGATGCGCCGGTGTTCGAATCTCAGGCGGGCACCAATTTTTCTAATGAAATACATACTCAACAAATGTTCACGATTGACTTCCACGGTGAAGGAATAACATCGTGTAATGAAAATCAAACCCGCAAAATTATAATTTGTGTAATTATTGGTGGTAGGACCACTTGTGAATCCGCGTGGGTAGGTACCAGCACCCCGGCTATTTCTGCCGTGAAGCAGCAATGCGTTTCGGCTTGAAGGGTGGGGCAGCCGTTGTAACTATGCTGAGACCTTAGAACTTATATCTCAAGGTGTTTGGCGCATTTACGTTGTAGATATCTATGGGCTCCAGTAACCACTTAGCGCCAGGTGGGCTGTGAGATCGTCCACCCATCTAAGCAAAAAAATAATAATCATAAACAGTGTTATTGGCCGCTTACCTTTCGTTCATAATATTATGCTAAACTAATTGTCAGCAGACACACGTCTTCATTACAATGCGTTCCCTTGACGTGACGATTTAGCCCTTCCGCTTGTGGGTGGTCCTCGTTACGTTGTGCGGATATACAGAGATTATATTCGCCACCGACGAATACTGCCCAGATAGCTACATCCTTTGGAAAATAACGTTCATGCTGTCGTTTTTATGAGTCTTTTATTGCACAGTTTAGTCTAGAACATTCTTAATTTGTATCCAATAGACATAGTTCTTAATGTCGCTACCACAAAACTATATCAAGCCGTTTTCAATACTTTATGATAGTAAGACGTATTGTAAATCTCCACGGATAGGTACTACTATCCTGCCTGTTTCCTATCACTCGTATTTCTTCTTCTTTTGTGTTATCTATATATTAATACGTAAAGCAAAAACTTTGTACCCCTTTTTACGGAAATTGCGCGGACGGAGGAGAATGAAATTCTCTACACTTATAGAGAATATAGAGAAGCAGTGCAGAATGATATATTTTTTTTAAATTATGCATGAAAAATACATTACATCAATAAAAAAACTTTACACAACTACCATGTATTTGACACATCACATACATGTAAATATACTCTGTTTATTTTCAATAGTCAACCTTCTCTATTTGTTTAAAGTCTGTGTCAAATTGAGAATATATCTATATATATAAAAATGAAACCCGTTTTCCGTTGTCACGACATAACATGAAAGCGGCTTGACCGATTTGGCTAATTTTGGTCTTGAATTATTTGTGGAAGTCCAGAGAAGGTTTAAAAGGTATAAAAATATGAAAATTCTCGGAATTAAATAAAAATAACCAATTTTGTTTTCCCTTTGACGTGTCCCCCGTCGGACGGATTCCTTTTGTTTGTTTTAAGTTTATTCTATATAAAAGTTTAGGTATTTTATTTATCGATTGAGGCACTACGAAGTCTGCCGGGTCAGCTAGTTAATAATTATAATAAATTTTATTTCAGAATTAAATTCCATAATAATTAATATTGTTTGTCTTTAATATAGTCTAATTTATAGTCTAATTTTGGCAAAATCTTTGGTTATATTATATAAGTATAATAGTGTTTGACAATAGAACCATAATAATGTTTAAACTTATAATTTTAATTAAATAAAGTCGAATTCCGGCTACTGCAGGACCACTAGGTTATTATAATATTATGCCTTTTACATTAAATCTTGATATACTTTCTATATTAAAGGATTTTTTCAAATTGATGTTGTTATTGACACTAGCTTACTGGTGGTACGATGTCTTGTGAGTCCGCACGGGCAGGTACCACCAACCTGCCTATTGCCGCAGTGAAGCAATATTGTGTTTCGGTTTGAAGAGTAGGGCAGACGTTGCACTACTGTAAACTGATACTTGGAACTAATCTCTCAAGATGGGCGACGGCATTGACGAGGTTGATGTCTATGGGCTCCGTAACCCCTTAACGGCACATGGGCCGTAATGTCGTCCGCACATCTAAGCAATAAAAACAAAAGATGTATACTAGTTCATTTTCGGTGACCACAAAGACTGTAAAATCTTCGAAACAGACCTTCTGAAATTAAAGAAGAACAAAACATAGAACGATCCTTAATAATGTCTCGTCTATACTAATATATAAATCTTTTTTTTTTTTTTTTGCTTATATTGGTGGACGAGCTCACAGCCCACCTGGTGTTAAGTGGTTACTGGAGCCCATAGACATCTACAACGTAAATGCACCACCCACCTTGAGAATAAGTTCTAAGGTCTCCAGTATGCCCCGCCCTTCAAACCGAAACGCTTTACTGCTTCACGGCGGAAATAGGCGGGGTGGTGGTACCTACCTACCTACCCGTGCGGACTCACAAGAGGTCCTACCACCAGTAAAAAAGTTTACGGATGTTCCGTTTTAACTACTGACCCACGCATTCGATTGACTTGAAACTTGGTATCCATGTAGAAAATACATGTACTTAATGGATAGGCTAATATTTATATGAGTGTTGGACTCCCTAATAATAATGACAATAAATAATAATGCGTATTTTAAATGCGCAGAGAAGCGGGCGAGTACGGCTAGTTAAATCTAAGAATAGTCGAATGGAAGTGGTCAATTATAATCTCGTAATTAATAAACAAAACAGTTTTGAATCGTCTTCGTGTAATTTATAATTGATCGGCGACCCAGGAGCGACGACGGAATACAAATGGCCGCGACCACCGACCTGGCGTCGGTGCCGTGAATGTCAAGCGACAGTTTTTGCGTCACCTACACCGTTGATTTTTAATTAAAAGTTTATACGGGTCTTGGGCGTGATAGAAGAATTAGGTTGCGCGTGTGAGGTCCTTGAATGGAATGCAGCTCATAGCGCTTTTTGATTCAAATTTATAAATAAATTTAAGTGGATTTTATTGAAGCATATGGTGTAAAATAAATTTATGCAGAGAAAAAAATCATTTTGCAAATATGAATGTAAATTGAATGAAATCTAAATTGTTTGAGATGATCGCATTATTTTGTTTTTACCATCTCACCGCCCGCTATTGGAGTAGAGTTCATCCTCCCGATCCTGCCCCATCCTCCAGAATGGAAAGCAGTCGATGTCGCCCAAAAGACGTCATTTCGGATCCTCCCGATCCATTAACGGTGCTTTTAGGTACCTCAAGCACCGGTCATCGTTCTCGTAGAACCCATCGATTGCGACGAAGGACTCGACGAGTAAATTAAACCACAGACACAGCCCTCGTGAGTTTCTCGCCGGATCTTCTGAATGGGCCGCGTTTCCGATCCGGTGGTAGATTCTGCGAAGCACGGCTCTTGCTAGGGTTCGTGTTAGAAACGTCGTCAGGTTTGAGCCTCGTGAGTTCACCTACTAGTTAAGGTTACGCTGAAATAGCCTCTAAAGGCTATCCGGCTTAGTTAGAAAAAAAAAAATGTGTGTGTAAGTCCCACACGGTAGAAGTGAAACTCATAAAACATAAATAATCGCAAGAGTCAAGCACTCCGCAGTGCAATGGAGCAGCCTCACCCTGGGGGAACCGCCTGCATGCTCACGGTTTCCCGACGCCAGGTACGCCAAGTATGATTTAGCAAGAGAAATACGAGAACGTCTATCAACTGTGTAACATCTCGTCACTGCGATTGAGGAATTGTTGAATTTACGTGCAGTGACATCTGTTGATAACAAACTAAATAGAAATAAAAGTCTCTCAGGGCGTTCCGAGAGCCACGACAGCGTGCACGGACGTCAAAAACACACTGAACTAGTCGGGGACGCGAGACCGTGTGGAGCGCTTCGTGATTTGTCGGCGCCGCTCGGAACCGCTTCGGCAAGCCAATCGCGGCACACTTATTTTTTCGTTTCGTTTCATTTCGTTTCATCGAGTTTGAAATCACATCACAACGATTCTAAAGAAGTTTCACTTCAAAAAAAAAAAAGAGTTCATCCATACTACCTAGAACCACTGCGTTCATTCACAGATTCATTCATTCACTCATCTCCAGAGATCTTTTCTGTCTGTTGCCTCTCACCATAAGGTGAACTATATGCTCGTCTACCCACATGGACAATAAAAAAAAGCTTCTGGACTAGTTGACAATGCATAGGTCTGTCCCATGTCTGTTTCGTGAAACTAATTTCGCTTCATGGTTGATAGTGCTACGCGTGGAAAAGTATGTCAATAGAAATTCTGATATACAAACTTAGCTTATGTTCACGAAGGACTTTCACAATTTGGGAATCAACATCGTGTGATAAAAATTACAAGCTACAAAAAAAATAATTTGCTGTACTACTACACTACTGGGACATGGACTTAATTTGGCGGCATTCACGCTGTAACGACCGGGTTTCACTGATCACTTAATACCAGATGAGCCGTAAGCTCATTCACCAGTATATGGAAGCAGAAGCAAAATAATGTAAGTGTGGGAACTAGAAACCAGTTGTGTCCATGTGAGTATGGATCTTGAGTAGAGGTCAGAGCTTAAAGAGGGAAAGTAAGAAAATAAATCAGAAGTCAAGTATCCGAATGATTGATATAATCGTTAAGTATCCAAAGAATACAGAGCTAGACATTTTATTATTCTCACTTTATCCTCTAACCACACAAATAATGTAATCCACACCAATCCTATTGGCATTTCGTAAAGCCATTAAAACGACCTCATCACGTCCCGAGCATCTAAGCAGCAAGATCTGGTGTCGATAGGCGGTGTCACAAGGCCGAACCTTAGATCACAATCGATTTTATCGCAATGTTTAACTTGGAAATCGCGGTGCAGCCGGCTCTTACACAATCCAACGCTTTCCCAATTACTCTAGTCAGACAGAGGCGGACTGATGGAAAAGTACAGTTTTTTAACATTAATATGATAGCTTAATGATAGCGTGTTTCATTAATCAAAATGAAAATCAACTTAATTTAAAAATAGCTCAGATAAATTCGAAATCTGTCGTATTCAGCATAAATTCAAGATATTTTATTTATTCGATGTCATAAAGTCCCACTACTTTCAAGTTGGCACCCAAGACTACAATGATTACGATATTATCTAAAAAAATCCACATCTTTTCTTGTTTCTATAGCGTATTTCATTCCTCAATCTTGGGTTCGCAAAACCGAAGAAACAAGAGTCATGGGTAGTAAGTACAGTATACCCAGAAATAAAACTTGGATAAGTAACAATCCCTATCGATATCCAATGTAAATAATCATGTTCTTCTTCTGACAGTATTCACCGACATTTTGAATTTGAGTGCGATGCGTTTGACATTTTAAATTTAAGTGCGTTGCATTGAAAAGTTTGAGGACCGGTATTCATTAAATTAGGGGAGTTGTTTGTTCAACAATTTTTTTCATTCTAAATCTACTGGAATTGAAGTTCATTTGTATAAAATTAAGCAATTAACTGTCCCCCCGATTGCTGATTACTTCCCAGCACTACAGCCTTTCAGATTCAGGTCAAATTTTTACTAATAGCTGTGTGATTCACGTAACGCTATGTCCTTTGAATTTTTACGGCCCAATTTTGTTGTCAAATCTTTTAAGTATGGGAATAGTGATACGGTCATTCGTTTAGTAAAATTCTGGAACGCGTTCCATGTATGTAGTTAAGTTACTTAAAATTAGAAACCATAGAAAGTATTCATTCGGCTGTTCAATTACTAAAGCAAAAAAAAGTTTCATAAGTTTTTTTTTAAACACCAAGAATATTAACATATTATTATACACGACTAAATAAACAATAAATTTTGCAAACAAATTGAACACAATTTCAATTAATTGTGACCTTGGTAATTCGGAATTTACCGAGTGATTAATTAATCATGCCCAAACAGTTGCAGATAGCAATAATTTATTACAAAAAAGAACGCTTTAATATTCAACATAAAAAAAAGAAAATACGAAAGACACCTCTACACATATTTACGTTATATTTTAAATAAGTTAAGACAAAAATTCAAGTTTCTTTTTTCATTTTTTCTTCTGTTTGGCAACTATTTTTCACTTAGTTTCATTGCCGATTGAATGATTTATTGGTATTTATTGATGAGCTTTATTGATATTTAAAGAAAACAACATTTAGATGCCATTTAAAAGATACATAAAATTCAATCTGGATCTTGAGGTGTCAGTGATAAGGGTCGAATTTATATTACTGATAAAGAAAGCACAATTAAAATACGTTTACAATTTTATTACAGTGAAGATGTCGTTCAAAGTCGAATCGAAAATAAGGTGCTAGATTAAAATTAGGAAATTTTGTAAAAAAAAAAGAAAAAAAAATCTAATAAGTTTACGCTCATACTTCATAAGCCCGCAATGTATAAGCCTCCAGTCCCCAAGAGAGAGTTGACTTCGTCATTTGTTTTTGAAATGTGTATTGTGCCTGCAGTAAACCTGAAATAATTTCAGATTTTATTGCTTATTACTATCGTCTGGCATCAACGGTTCTACAAATTGCCTTTTATTTGTTTCGGTAGCGGTTGCGAAGACATACTATATTTTGTAATATCATGTATTTTACATTTATTTGATCGTGGCGCTTAAAATAAAACTTTACCACTTTTATTGTTGCATTTTTATTCTTCTTTTCTAAAATCTTCTTTATTATAGTAATTAGAAATTAACTGTCACCTTTTAACGCCTTACTAACTCAATCGTCTTCGCTATCTTGCTTTTCTCTGTCATTCTCTTTTCCCTTTCTTACCGTTTTCTCTCACTCACATCTTAATGCTCCGTTCCACACTTTTTTTATACGTTCCGTTCTTACCAAACCTACATTTTTGTAACTAAAATGAGGTTTAATATTGTTCAGATCATTCATTCATTGTTGTAGTTTTTCGGAATTATTTTCGCTCTTGTGGATTTATCTCTCGTCGTCCAAAACGTACAGTTAACTCAAGACGTTTTGCAATAGTTTTAATTAAGTCCCGTCGGTCCTACATCTGTGTCAATTATGTCCGATCACAGTGCGCGAGCAATTTACGAGCGTTTTGTCCGCTATCGCGCTCAGTCGAATATTTTACGATCGAGTCAATCTTCGAATGATTTTACAGCTCCTTAATGCTCTCGGGTTATGGGTCGTTTGATTTTAAAACCTTCAAGTTTCGAAATAGACGCGTGCGTTTGTACAAATAATGTTTCGTGATCCGGGAGATAATTTAAGTTTATAATCACGAATTGCTTTTGCAATAGTTTTAAATTTAGTTTTATTCATTTGGTCTTTTGTTTAAATTTAATGCAGATCGAGTTAAATTTTAAGAAATTAAGACCAGAACCAGAAATTAACCACGGCACTAATAGATATTTCAATAATTAGGAAGTTGGGAAAATTAGTAACGATTTTCCTATTACGAGCGGAACAAAATAATCTACTCGACGAGACCTGGAGGGCATAACTGTATCTTCATGGTTACATACAGTGTTTCCAGTATAGTAGTGGCTTCTCAGTCGGGCCCAGCTGTGGACGAGAATCACATCCCTCTAAGCTACAGTCCACGGCTGAGCTGAGCCAATTACATGCCAATTGAGTTTTTAAGCCTTTTGTTATTTGGAACTGTATATATGTTTATGTATATGTATTGCATTTTTCTGATTAACAACCGAACAGACTATCTTTCAAATAGTTATAAACATTAAACTGACCTAAAATTGCATGCTAAGTACTTATTAAGTGAGACTTCGCAATTTACAGAGATTTCCTTTAACCGTTTCAAATCAATTTTCGTTGGTATTTGTAATTAGTAAATGAAGCAAATTCAATAATATTTGACATTAGGGGCGTAACTAATAACTAAATAATCAACCTAATAAGTAACATAGTAATAAAAAATAAACAAATTGTTATTCCAAAAAGTTTATCTGTTCATTCCATTTATATTATGTAGAATTAAAGCATTGGGACAATTTGAGTAAAGACGGGCAGTTATATTGTTATATTGCATACACAAGTAGTAGGTACAAGACAAAAAAAACTAGGTCGTCTCAGATGTAGTCTAGGGACATCAAGATTACGAGAGAGGGACGGGGACATGAGATGAACGACGCTTTTAACAGGAAATGTGGGTAAGTAGAAGTGATCGTTTTTAACCAGCCTTTCCCAAAGTGGGCGATAACGCATTCTTGTGGGCGCTGCAGGCTTAATGGAGGGCGGTAATAGACCCAGGAAAAAATAGGGGCGTTGTGTAGAGGCTTGGGAGGCGATTTGTAATTTCATCTAGGAGGACTAATTTCATCTTAGGCGCCGACTGAGCTCTCGCTATAGTGGTTTTTAAGTAGATAGAGAAAATGGGGGCGCTAAAAAATAATTTATTCTCAAAGTGGGTAGTAGACAAAATAAGTTTGGGAACCGCTGGTTTAAACGAAAGGGACTCCTAAAAGTCGACTTACTTAAAAGTGACTGCGCACGCTTGTTAGTATATTACATTCACGTTAAAACGATGGAGTTGAAAATCATTCTCACCTCATTCTCAGCCGTAAATGAATTAAAATCAACGTAGTATAAAATGTTTTCTATATAGTATTTATTTTCATTAAACATATCTAGTTTATTTATTGATTATAGTTTAATAGTTATGTATTTGAGAATTCAGAATCTACCGGTACTTGTGTGCTTAGTGCGAATTTTTTAACGTTCTCGACCGCGTAAAAGTTAACTCATATTTTTATGGAGTTGGAACAGCGCCCCTAGCGGCAAACGAAGTGTACTTGTACTAAGCACACTGTACTCATGAGGTGAGTTTTGAGAAGGAGTAGAGCTTTGAAAGGTGAAGGCTTTTAACAAATACAAAGCAGGCACCGCCTTCGTGTCTTTTAAAAAATCAGTCCTCATCACTGGGTTACCTTTTTTTTTTTTATTGCTTAGATGGGTGGACGACCTCACAGCCCACCTGGTGCTAAGTGGTTATTGGAGCCCATAGACACCTACAACGTAAATGCGCCACCCACCTTGAGATATAAGTTCTAAGGTCTCAGTATAGTTACAACGGCTGCCCCGCCCTTCAAACCGAAATGCATTACTGCTTCACGACAGAAATAGGCGGGGTGGTGGTATCTACCCGCGCGGACGCACAAGAGGTCCTACCACCAATAATTATGTACGGAAATTATAATTTTTTCGGGTTTGATTTTTATTACACGATTCTATTCCTTCACTGTGGAAGTCAATCGTGAACATTCGTTAAGTACGTATTTCATTAGAAAAATTGCTACCCGCCTGCGGGATTCGAACACCGGTGCATCGCTACATACGAATCCAGCGGACGTCTTATCCTTTAGGCCACGACGACTTCGGTATCTAGTCGAAACGTTCCAATCGGAACGTGACATAGTAAAACAGCTGTAAACAGTTATAAATTAGAGTTTAAACGGCCATAAAATAAATTTAATTTACGCGTTCGATTCGTCGTATTTATGTACGTTGTAGCGAGCGCGATGTTACATCGTCTAACGTTAAAAGATTTTATTGTTTCGTGTCTCTGATTGTGTCGGTGCTCACTGGGTGGACTTTTTAATACGCTTTTATTCGCCATCTAGGTGGGCTCCGGATACACTGCCGACCGAGAGGGCTGGTGGTCGTGGCGCCGACGACCGCCGGTCCGGCGTCCCGAGGGGGAGGGTGATGGGAGAGATGTGTGCCGCACTAAACGCTTCACTTTCCCCCCTTTGCCTTTTCATGGGTTCTGTCTCATGCGAGGTTCGGACGCGGGTTGTTGAGCGACAGGAGGTTTTAGTCAGTTCGACATGCCCCGCCATGCCGGGCATATTGGATATGCCCCGCCCTCCATTCCCAGGGGAGGGCGGAAGTCCGGCGATTTCCTTCTGATCAAAAAAAAAAAAGCTTCATACATATGTTAGTATGTAACGGAATCTTTGAACATGATTGACCCTTCAAAATGTGGAATTAACTCGAAATTGGGCGTACTTATTTAGGACCGATGACAATTCGATATTTTAAACAGTTTGATCAAACCTGGAAGCTAGGGTAATCAGGATTAGCGATTTTTTGTTTTTTGAGACCCGAAGTGTCTGCGTCAAGATCAGGAAGGGAAACTACCAGGCGCGCCGATCACCTATTTCTCGGATAAGGTACCGACTGATTGAGATGAAATTTTTTAAAATTTAAAAAAAAGCGTTATAAAATTGAAATTCAACTAAAAAATGAAAAATAAATAATAGTTTAAAAAAATACGCTTTTATAGAAAATCCAACTAAAAAATAGAAAAGAAATTTTAATAAATTTGAATTAAAAATAGTATAAAAAAAATGATTATTTTGCAAAAAAAAACGTGCGGTGCATGGTATCAATTGTTATAAATATTTTATGAACAGATGAGTAGAGATGAGATGAGTAGAAGAGCAATTTTGATAATATCCTGAAAAGCTACCCATGCTTTTTTCAATAAAACTTCTTCTTCTTACACTATTTTTAATTGAAATTTATTAAAATTTATTTTCTATTTTTTAGGTGGATTTTCTATAAGAGCGTATTTTTAGTTTTTTTTTAAACCATTATTTATCAACTGCGTCACATAGGCAAATTAACTCCTTTGTGGTAATGATATATCCACATGATAAACAAACACACAGTTTATACGATAGTTTTCGAATTACTTCTCAATTTTATTGCAAGAGGAATAGCCAACCGGAACGCATGTTTGCCTCTCATCAGAAATAGGCAGGATGGCCGTTCTAAGGGCTTAATAATGCCATGACATTAATAAAAACGTAAAAAAATTGTGAAAAGTTTATATGCATACACGGATTTATCTTATCTGTTATATGCATTATGTTGTAAACCACTTTGTCAATTGCTTTTTTTTGAGAGTATTTGCGAGTAGAATCGACTTATAAGTTGTTTAATAAGTTCAAGTTATTTGTTAAGTGAATTTATTAATATATTCCTTTGAATACTGTAAAAATTATCATGTACGTATATGTGTGTATGTATTTGTAATTTAATATAAATTTCATTGCACCTACTACTATTTACCTGCACTACCTTTGGTTGACTGGTAGAGAATGCCTTGGGCATTAAGTCCGCCATTGTAAATATTAGATGAAGTTACTCTTCTCCATTCTCTACTTAAATACCGCGTTTACGTACTACAGAAGAAGTCATCTTTCCAACGAAATATGTAAATACAAACACAAAACAGATACCGCGTCAAATATTACGAAACAAAATAATCACCTCGTACGTACTGACCCGTCTGTAACCCGACCCAGAATCAAGACGGGTAGTTCATAAAAGTGCAGTTAAACATTTAACGTACAAACATGCGACATTTAACGCGGGCCTTTATATCGGAGACCTAGCGACGCCGCGCCGCGCCGCTCGTAAATGCGTTTTAAAAATTCATTTATTTGTTTTTAACGTACGCTCTCGGGTTACTGCGGATCGTTCGGGAGACGATTATCAATTTAACGACGGCGCAAGTATTAGCTGTGGCCCCCCTAAATCTGTTTTGATAACGAGTTTAAAATGTATAAACGAAACGAATGCGGGTAAATCGTTCGTGAACAGCTCCGATATGTATATATTTATTTTGTTGACTGGGAACAAATTAGGTGCGGCCGCAATTTAGGATTCTCTATGTTATTGGTGACATAGATGCTTACCTATGTTTTTTAAGTTACAAAATAGAATATACACCTACTGGTGGTAGGACCTCATGTGAGTCCGCACGGGTAGGTAGGTGAAGCAATAATGCGCTTCGGCTTGAAGGGTAGGGCAAAAAAAAAAAGGGCAGCCGTTATAACTATACTGAGACCTTAGAACTTATATCTCAAGGTGTGTGGCGCATTTACGTTGTAGATGTCTATGGGCTCCAGTGACCACTTAACACCAGGTGGGCTGTGAGCTCGTCCACCAACCTAAGCAATAACAAAAAAAAAGTGGAGGGTGTGCGAAGAGTCACTTCATCTAATATTTACAATGGCGGACTTAACGCCTATGGCATTCTCTACCAATCAACCAAAGGTACTGCAGAGTAAATAGTGCCAGGTTCAATGAAATTTATATCAAATTACATACACAAAAATATAAATAGATAATAAACACCCAGATAAAGAGCAAACAATGCTTGTTAATGACACGAGTGTTTGCCCGATGTGGGAATCGAACCCAGGATCCTCGGCGTAATTGTCAGAGGCGCTAACTAATGCACCACCGAGCCCGTAAAATCAATAATTTCAATTATTTTATCGCTTCAACGTTTTGAATACAGTTGCCGTGGTAAGACTGTAGACTTGGTAGTCATTTGATTAGGATGCTAAGTACTGCTTGATTTTATCAAATATTAATATTGAAATTCAGGTTTATTACCTCACAGAAAACTAATTGTATCTTGAGGTCTTGACAGTGGAGTGAGCCATGTGGGGACTTGAGTGTTTAACGTGAAGTTTGAATTTTCATAAAAAAGAAGAAAAGTACTCCATGGGATAACTATTTTGATAGTCCTGCAACTAAAAGTTAGGCTTAAAAAGCAGCAAATGATGGGTCGCAATGAATCATTAGTTTGATGGGGTATTAGGATGTTTTGCATACACAATGGCGGATGGTTTCTGTGGGAAACTCATGGGGTACGATAGGTTTCACATCGCACGTCGGACTCGCTCGTTCTTCGTATAATTTTCACATTCAATCAAACGTGAAGCCTTCTCGCTATACGAGCGTATCCATAGTTGAGATTTTGTTTCCCGAATTCGATTTTTATTGTATAAAAAAAATGTTTTTATCACAACTTAGTATTCGATGAATGTCAACAATTTAGGAGGGTTGTTTTTGAATTGTTAGAAGAAACATGACTAAAGTAGAAATAATGGCTTAGTTCCCCCTTTTTTCTTCTTTGAAACAAATATTTTTTTTGCTCACAATAATAGTAATGAAACATAAGTTACTTTGAAGAGAAGCCATTACGAAATTTTCCAAAAATGCCACGAACTAGAGCAGTGTTTCCCAAACTTATTTTGTCTGCTGCCCACTTTGAGAATACATTATTTTTAGCGCCCTCATTTTTTCACATAGGTACTTAAAAACAAAACCTTTATTTTTCATATACGCTACATTGATTTTCCCAAAAAAATCCAATAATTATTTTCAAGTATATTTTTTATAAAACATGTCTTTATTTCCAAATCATGGTCAGAATGACCGAATGTATGGGACTATGAATAAATGTTTAATCAGCGTATTAAGGTGCGTGCGCGCACTCTCGCATCGGTCACACTTATTTCTTTATTTATTCGCGGCCAATAAGGCCTACATTCAAATAGTTCATTAGGCAAAAGCAATGACATATTCAGCCCTTTATATGCGTAGCCCGTTTTAGTTTATTTGACGGGCCGTTGCGCTGAGGAAAACGTACACGCCACACCGTCACGAAGAACGGTCAACTCATTATTGATATGCCTTGAATTTATTTGCAGCTAAATATATTTTACTATCTATAATTTAATTTGAAAGGCCTATTTGAAAATAAATTATTATTCTAGAATAATTAAGTGAGTCTAGATTCAAATTTTCTTATAATGTCATTTTGTTAGTTATTGATTCAAACATAATGTCAGACAGTATAAATAGCGAGTTTAAACAAACGCGAAATTACATTATCACTACATAGTATAAAACAAAGTCGCTTTCTCTGTCCCTATATCCCTATGTATGTTTAAATCTTTAAAACTACGCAACGATTTTGATACGGTTTTTTTTTTAATAGATAGAGTGATTAAAGAGGAAGGTTTGTGTGTATAATAACATCCATTAAATAGTGGAGAAATCAATAATAAATTACAGTTTCCGAAGGAAAGCGAGGGCGGGTCGCTAGTATAAAATAATTTAAACACATCATGATCAATGTAAATAGTGAAACCTGTGACAGAGAAGTTGAGAAGTTCGCGTTTGGGACGGTGTGGACATGAGATGAGACGAAATGAAAGTGAGGTTGGTAAGAGAGTGTTAACTATGAATGTGGAAGGATATAGAGGAGGTAGACCTAAGAAGAAATGGATGGATTGCGTGAAAGACGATATGCGTAAGAGGGGAGTGAGCGAAGAAATGGTATATGATAGAGGAGTATGAAAGAAGAAAACATGTTGCGCCGACCCCAGGTGACTGGGAGAAGGGTAGGTGAATGATTATGATCAATGTAAATAGATAAACAATCGGAGATAAATCACAGACGATTATCTCTTCCCAAATTAGGATTGCCTGTAGTAAGGTACCGGGAGATTGATATACAAACTTCTAAACAGTGTGTCACAAAACGCGTGATGTGTTTAATATTGTACCAGCGTTATGACAACACACAAGTATTGAACCGCTGATTTCTGTAGAGATGTTAAAACACTGACATTGCTTCACTGTTTGGCGAACAGATGTTGAGTAATGTTGAGTAATACAAATGGAAGTATTTATTACATGTGTTCTCCCTTTGGTTAGTTCAAAGTCCATGGACAAATTATAATTTTGAAGTCGTCGTGGCCTAAAGGATAAGACGTCGAAAACCAAAGAACCCAGAAGCATGGGTAGTAAGTACAGTATACCCAGAAATAAAACTTGGAGAAGTAACAATCCTTATCGATATCCGATGTAAATTAATCATGTTATGAAATCGTCGTGGCCTAAAGGATAAGACGTCCAGTGCATTCGTATCTTGCGATACACCGGTGTTCGAATCCCGCAGGCGGGTACCAATTTTTCTAATGAAATACGTGATTAGCAATGTTCACGATTGGGTTCCACGGTGAAGAAATAAGACTGTGTAATAAAAACATACTTGCAAATTTATAATTTGCGTAATTACTGGTGAGGACGTCTTGTGAGATCGCACGGGGAGGTACCACCACCTCCCTATTTCTGCCGTGAAGCAGTAATGCGTTTCGGTTTGAAGGGTTGGGTAGCCGTTGTAACTATACTGAGACCTTAGAACTCGTATCTCAAGGTAGGTGGTGGCATTTACGTTGTAGATGTCTATGGGCTCCGGTAACCACTTAACATCAGGTGGGCCGTGAGGTCGTCCAACCATCTAAGCAATAAAAGATAAAAAAAATACTCCTCGGGGTTACCAGGATAGGTAGGCAACAAGAATGGATTTTAGTGAGCTTTTTGCCACGCGCCATTCCATTCGGAACAAATTCCCCTCCTCCTCCTTGGTGTTTCCCACGCATATGACAAGTCCTTCTTTAAATGCGAGAAATCAAGGTTTCAGTTGAGCACTCAGCCGTGGCAAGCGACTTGGTTGTGTGGTTAATAAAAAAGGACACGAAACATATTTTCAGATCGCGTTCATTACATCGAATTCAATATTCACTAGACCTACTACTAAAGGTACCGTGGACCAACACAAAACCAATTGCTGTATCTTGCATTATTCAGAACTAAGGAAGGTAATTTGTATTCTCATTATCTGAAAGGAAATTGTTTTTATTAACTAAGAGTTTGTAGCTGCAAATATTTACCGATTATTTCTCACTCTATAATGAGACAGTAAAGTAAGCGATCTGTAGGTTAAGCAGCTATTATATTATTAATTATTATAGCAACACCCGATGCCAAAACACAACTTGAAAAGTAGGAAAATAAGAGCGTCCCGAAGGATTTGGTTTAGTTTGTGTTTGTGTGTGTGCGTATGTATTATTTTAAGGTGCGGAGGGAATTAAAGATTCTAGATATTTTATAATATTTCTTGTAACTTATATATATTGCTTATGCTATTAATATATGTACATAATGAACATTCATGTAAATTTAGAAATACTGCATTAACATTTCCATTTTAGTCTGACACTTTTGCGTAAGCATTGTATTCCAATAATATTAAAAAAGGGAACTGACTGACTTCAGCAAAATAAAATGAATATTATGACTGTGTTAGAAGTTAATAAAAAGTTTATTATTATGAATAACTCAAGTAACTATATATTACTAAAATCTTAATAAAATACCTATAAATGATACCTACTTGAGAGGCATCAGGTTTCAAGAATAAATTAATATTATTAAATTGAAGTAAGAATTATTAAAATCGGTTCACCTAGATAGGGGAACAAAAAAAAGTAAAGTTCTGAGGTTAACACCTATAGAAGAAGTGCAGTCGAATGATAACTTCCTCTTTGGTCGGTCGGTTAAAAAGTGTTTGTATACAAAAACTTTGCCATAGTGGTTTTAATCTGGTATTAATTGTTTTTTCAATTTCTCCCTCCCGAATATCGATTTTTTCCTCATTTGCGTGATTAAAACAAACAGTTTAAGCAGTAGTGCCTATTGTTTGCGCATACGGCTCATGAGGTTTCATATAAATATATATTTTTAATTCAACCCATGACATACTTTGCATAGCGAAAACAATACAACGAATGTTTGACGAATTGTCATAAATATATCGAGGTATGTAAATTTTCAGAGTAATCCATTGTATTATAAAAAAAAAAAAACGTATTAACATTTTATTTATTGTTTATTTTATATCGTTCGTATGTTGGCTAACATTAATTCTAGTCACACACGCGTACATGAAGTGTGCATTGTCTAGAATTTATGAGTACTTGTAAATCTTGCTGCGGCATAATAAATTAGACTCATGTCAGAGATCTCTGAATAGATTTGCAGATACGATTTTTTTTAGGTTACGCAGATAAATGCTTCTACGGTGAATTTGACACAATGTGTAGGTACTAAATACGTTGTGATTTGTACATGACATTTGTTCTATATTTTTTATGGTTTCATGTACGCTATACCAAAAGTGTAAAACGGATTTTTCCTGCTTCGAAGATCTGGTCGTTTATTACATTAAGAAAGCACCTACAAATGTGTGAGTGGCCATCGACGCTTACAGCAAAACCAGGAGTACAAATAAGCTGAGGATTATTTTTAAACCTTATCAAACTTCTTTTCACCTGACGATGATTTCCATAGAAACCAGACTAAGACCTTGGAGCGAAGCTAAGTCTAAGAGTCGGATGCCGTATGGCAAAAATGATCTCTGAAACTAAACCTTCAAGGTACATATTACGATGTCATCTAAAAATCATCCTCAGAGCAGAATCTACTATCAATTTAAGAATACTCAGTGTTGTATTGAGGTCTGCGTGTTTAATCGTAAACACTAGTACTAAACTATCAAAAACGGTGTGGTATCGTAAGACGCGTCAGATCTTCCTTCTCCAAGGCCGCATGGCGACCACAACCACTCTATCAAAACTGAAACGTTCAATAAAAAGCAAACTATAAAAAGCTTAAATTATTAAAAAAATGATAAATTCGCGGCTCATCAATCACGTAGGTCACGCTAAAGAAATATTTGCTTGAAAAAATTTACGTATCGTTCCCGAAATTGAATTTCAAACGTTCTTTAAGCAAATTATTCACTAATCAACGCATCAAATACGCTGAAACAAACACACGCGATCTCAAAAAGACGTGATTTATCGGTATCTCGGTTCAGAAATACGCGTCGGTATTGGCGCGGAGTCCATCACTCAAGTTGACTAGTGATGGGCATTGGCGTTAAAAATAATGTCGATAAATCCCGGGCCGAGATCAAAGCACGAACAAATCGCTCGGGTGTGGCTGGAAGCGATCCACAAAATCCGGATGTGGTAGATTAAATTAATGTATTCGTAACAAGGTTGACTATATAAAATACGTGATTACTAGCAAATGTCGAATAGTCCACTTTCGCTTTATAATGGAAACAAATTTTTGCTTATTGTTGAATTTCGAAGAGAACTCTAAGACTTTATTTACACAGAAATAAATAGATAGCAGCGGAATCAATCGTCTATGCATCTTATCTTTGTTTTAAACTAACTTAAATCGTCAGAAATATTAATAATCAAAAAAATTAAAAATATTTTTATCCTTTAAAGCCTCATGTCAGCTGAACAAGGGCCTCTAATTCTATAGATCTTCGTTTGTCAGTTCCACGTTTCGCGTGTGATGGTATAGCGTGATTTACTCCCGTCGCGAGGAGGGGCGCGGAGGGGGGAGGACGCGCACTCGACTAATAAAAAACACCCCGACGCCCTCCTGACTGATGCGACAATTAATTTAATCCCATTTCTCTGCGTCTTCTAAGCAGTAGGGTCGATAGTTTAAAGTTTAGAATTTCATTTTGATTTTTCTTTACCGATTTCGACAGATGTAAACTATTTTTTTTATTTTTTATTATTGCTTAGATGGGTGGACGAGCTCACAACCCACCTGGTGTTAAGTGGTTACTTTAACCCATAGACATCTACAACGTAAATGCGCCACCCACCTTGAGATATAAGTTCTAAGGTCTCAATATAGTTACAACGGCTGCCCTACCCTTCAAACTGAAACGCCTTACTGCTTCACGGCAGAAATAGACAGGGTGGTGGCTCACAAGAGGTCCGACCACCAGTAATTACACAAATTATAATTTTGCGGGTTTTATTTTTATTGCACGATGTTATTCCTTCACAGTGGAAGTCAATCGTGAACGCTTGTTGAGTACGTATTTCATTAGAAAAATTGGTACCCGTCTGCGGGATTCGAACACCGGAGCATCGATCAACACGAATGCACCGGACATCTTATCCTTTAGGCCACGAAAACTGTCAAATAACATTTTCTTAGGAAATTGCAACTACATAATTAGCGTTCGACGAAACGATTTTCCTAAGTATTTAATTGACACTTGGGGTTGAAGTCTCTGTTATTGTTGTATAACGGCTGCCCCACTCTTCAATACGGAATGCATGACTGATGTTACAGATGTTACAGTGACTATTCGAAAATATAAATATGCTAGCTAAATATACTAACTGCTAACTAAATATGCTAAATATACTATCCGTTTGATTATTGACTATTGTTTAGTATGAGAAGTCGCCTGTGACCTGGAAAACTGCAAATTATTCGAAACCTCGGAGATTATACATTGACAGTAAAAAATAAATACATTTTTTATTGCCCTTGTAGGCAAACGAGCATACAGCCGACCTGATGGTGAGTAGATACCGTCACTCATGGACGTCAGCAAGCCAAGGGCAGAGCCAAACCGCTGCCTACCGTTAAGTAAGTAAGTTTAGTAAAAAGCAAATTTAGTTAAATATGTAGTTTAACAATCGCGACAGCCCTCGGAGGCGCGAGAAGCAGACATCAGCGCGGCAGGCGGCTATTAAACAAGACTAATTGAGCGATAAATTCACGAGACGAGAGCCGATATAAAAACGAACGAGACCGGAGAAAAATCCTAGATGAAGGAATATTGAAAGCGGACCGCGCGGAATTGATTACTGTCAATTAGGGCTGCCACTCGGCCGTCCGCGCCAGATGCTAACACGATTCTATTTGTATTCCAGCGCCGATCTCGTCGAGACCCTGTCTCTGTTGTACGAGGAATCTATTAAATTTTCATTTCTGAAGTACATTCCTCGACTGCATTCATTTGATGTCGCACAATTAAGCGTTCTCAATTAAACAGTTATGATTTTTATAATCTTTACTTGAGATTATCAACGGTTGGCCTATTTTAATTTTCTTGTATTTAGAATTGCTCCTAGCATTCCCAAAGCATTCAGTTTCATATACAAAAAAAAAAAAAAAAAAGTGTGGCACTCGGGAACTGCCGCGGTAAAGCTATTGCATAGCATTTTTTATCAACTTTTGCAATTATAATTAGACAATGATAATTTAATATTAAAACAACAATAAAACAAGACCACGCTATATTAAACATCAATAAAGGCAAAACCTTAACTGTCCCTTCACACTCATAAGCTAGACCGCGCGAGAGAGAGATGGGCAGACTTTTCATGATGCGCATGCAGTGTGACGTCACGCCACGCGCTTATTCACAAACACTACACAAGCGCAACGTGTGAATGTGTTGAACGCGAGCTACATGGTAGGCGGAGTGAGGGGTGTAAGGTTTTTTTCGTTACGGAATTTCATGATTCGGTCGCCGCGCTCAAGGCCCGCGATAAAAGCTATGCAATAGCTTAAAAATCATAGGTACGTTGTTCTTGTAATCTTCTAACCTGTGATGATTATTATTAGTCGTTTTGTTGTTTGTTCGCCGTCCTGTCTAATTGAGATTACCGATTGAAGAATTAGTTGATAGCTTGTACAGTCTTTGTACATAAGTTTAGGGCACTTTTATCGTACATTACAGATATGCAGCCGATTAAGCTAACAAATGCCTTAAATTTATTGAGCGGAAAAGGAACTTTATCTGTGTGAATAAATAAAATTGAAGTGTCTGTTTGTAATATCAAAATAACTGTTTTTTACTATGTGCATATGATGTATGTAAAGTGTTGTGGATTTTAAAATAAACGATAATTAAAGGAAAACAACGAACGTTTTATTTTATGGAGAGAGAGAGACATTAAGTCGAAGTGACAAGTAAAAGAATAAAACAGAGTCGTGTATAAAAACTATAAAGAAGGTTTGATTCAACAAGGTAGGTACATATACCAAAACAATGTCTTTTACCATTTTTGTTTGTCTGTCTGATTGTCTGTTTGTTTCGACTAATCTCTGGAACGGCTGGACCGATTTTGACGGGATTTTCACTGGCATATAGTTGATGTAATAAAGACTTTTATTTTGTTCAATTCTACGCAGACAAAGTCGCGGGCACAGCTAGTTATTAATAAAATTATTAATCTCATAATTACAAAGCCATTGTGCTACATGCGCATATAATGTCCACGTCTGTGTTGCCATAAACGTAGGTAAAATAGTTTAATACGTAATTATTTCTACACGAAAAGGTCCTATTTCGACAATAATATTCTTTATTACAACAATTCACACTGACTTATTTCCATGAATAATTTTCTAACTGTCAACCTTACAAAACACATTACATGAGTCATTTCACTAAACATTCGACGAGACAGCACTACAATGGCTTTTCAACCTCATTTCTTTACTCACATGACTGATTGCTCTTTACGAGTAACAAAGACCGTGAATACAAGCATTTTGCACAATAAGCAACTCAACTTCAAAGCGAAACCACAATAATTATAGAAAGTTATGCAAGACAAGCTTTATATTGAATTGTGAGTATTTTGAACGTATGAAAAGCGCAATGTAAATGTATGCGTACAATACCTACGTTCTTTTCATCCCTGATCATAGTGTTGTGAGGTGCGAGTTCGGGAGCCGTGACGATTAATAACATTTAGAACATGAAAGCCGCTGAGTCGTAACCAAGATGCGTTCCAGAAATAAAAATATGGCTTTATCCAATAACTCAGCTGGGGATGCTTACATGATGTAGGTTAACCACGCGTTATAGTAACGTTATAACGTTTAAAAAACCGATGCTATACGTTTTTGATGTGAAACATGTATAGCCGCACGTAAAACCGATTTCTGGCGTGGCGACGCATGCCGTGACGACGCATCGCCACGCTATATGATGGTATATATATACAGTCTATATGCAGTAGTGTGTA
The DNA here is from genome assembly GCF_030267445.1 of Bombyx mandarina. Taxonomy (NCBI): domain Eukaryota; kingdom Metazoa; phylum Arthropoda; class Insecta; order Lepidoptera; family Bombycidae; genus Bombyx; species Bombyx mandarina. The sequence goes on from NC_143216.1 coordinate 2,241,392, forward strand.
CGGTGTGGCGACGCGTCGCCATGCGCAATCGACTGTGCGATTCTCTCCCACTCGATCCGGCGTTAAGCCATCTCTCTCGCTACACTGAGCTCGGATACCTATAGTGTATACTCCGTAGTGTATACAGTGTTGTTTACTACAGTACACATAACCTGTGTTTTACTTGAAAACAAATTATTTTTTCGTAATATTTTATTTTATCATTTCTGCATATTACCTTTACAAAATAATGTCGATGTTTCACATCTGCCAGGCGTGCCGTGACGGCTCACATTTTTTTTTTACAAATGTTTCTGATAGTTTTGCTTATTTCGTGTCATACGAAACAAACATAATTATTGAGAATGTTATAAGTTTTCGGCCAAATTTTATCAACTATCATACTAATTTATCGAGTAAAACTGATTATATTTAAAAATAATAATAGTTAAGCTTTTTGACATAATGTAGTTTTTTTAGTTGTTAGTATTTAATTCTTCTTCTTTTTCTCCACCTTATCCCACTAGGTGGGGTCGGCACAGCTAATTTTTCTCTTCCATTCTCTTCTATCAGCCGTCATCTCAACACTCACTTAATTAATTAGTATTTAATTGTTAGTATATTAGTATCGAAACTGAGATTAGTAAATTCTTTTACATTACACATATAATATTGTCTCCCTATTTATTTATTTTTCCCTACCCATGCTGATAGCCTTGAGAGGCTATATCAGCTTTGCCCTAACGTGTGGGTGAGCTCGCGGGGCTCAAACCGGGAGTGTTGCTAACACTGCCCATAGCAAGAGCAGTGCTTCGCAGAATCTACCTCCGGATCGGAATCGCGACCCACTGAGAAGTACGGCGAGAAAGTTAGTGGGCTATGTTTATGGGTTAATTTAATTTCCATTTAATTTATTGTCTCCCTATAGGACCACATGAAATATACTGAGTGCAACTAATAGGTGGGACGGGCGTTAAGCAGCGCATAAATTAGTCGATGTTTTGACTTCGCGGGACAAGGCAGCCATCTGTTTGTCGATATGTCACGGCACATCACTACGTATATATAGAGAGTCGTAAATAAGCAATGACACATGTTTTTAAGTTGACAATTATTTTTATTAAATGTAAATTATTAGCTGCAGCCATAATAAATTCAGTGTAGTTTAATAATCTTGTTGAGTGAATTGTTGGACATATTGTTATTGTTTTGAGTGCCGTTTTTGCTAAGTCACGTTGTTTACACTCTTTTTTCTGTCTACGCTTATTCAATTATTCAAACTATTTACATGTACGATAATATGTTTTGTTTTTCCCTTGGCTTGCTTATCCCATACTAACTTATTTTACTTACTAACTGATTTAACACAGCTTAAAGACTAAATATCTTGTTCAGTTAGATATTGAAACGGGTTTTTAAGCAAAGATGAAAACGACCAACAGTTTTCACAGAGCTCTCTGGTATTTCATTTTTTTAGTTTTAAAGTTCTTTGTTTACATCTCCAGAAAAAAGGACTCGATGGAAAGACTGGTAGTCTAAGGCCGGGTGGAAGGTAAGAGATCACGACGCCGCTCTGAAAGTGCATTGCCAGGAAAACACTTCTCGAGAACATGGGTGACCTAACAAATACTTCAATATCGTCAGCGCAACTACGACCACTCTGCTAAGAGTGCCCGACTAAGAAGAAGAATGGCAGACAATGGCTGGCTGTGTCCCTGCCATTACTGACGTTCGTAAGCAACGCTAACAACTAATAATCCAGTGCCTTAATAATTCAATTCCGATTTGAATGTTTTTTACGGTTTCCTTTGGGGAACTCCTCATCCCAATGATGTATTAAGTATAAAATTTAAATTTAGCCTATTATAAGAAATATACATAGATGAATTAACATTAAAAGGTAGACCTAAGAAAACATGGATGGATTGTGTGAAAGACGATATTTGTAAAAGGAGGGTGAGCGAAGAAATGGTATATGCTAGAGTAGTATGGAAGGAGAAAACATGTTTCGCTGACCCCAGGTAACTGGGAGAAGGGCAGAAGAATGACGATGACATAGATTAGTTAAAATTTTGGTAGTCTGAGATCTAACGAAACCCCTAAAGTCTAGATGGTGGGAGACTTGTAACGTGAGATTTACCGAGTGTATTAAAAGTGAGATACTTAAAAAACCAATGCATAAGTTCTATTCTCAAAAAATCTCTTTGTTGTATATAGATAAATATAAAAATCAGGACTTATTGTGAAATTGAATTTATTTACGGTTTAATTTTATATTGGCGACAAAGGATCTTATCTTAATTATGTTATCGGTGTCAGGAACTGGAAGGAGAAAGCCCCGAACAGAGCAGTCTGGAGAGGCTTACTGGACCAAGCTAAGGCCCACCCTGGGCTGTAAGGCCTAAGATGACAAAGGATATCGTAAACTTGGTTGTATCAGCACTCTGTTATATAAAGGCACATGATAACTAAAAGTTTATTTTCGTTGAGCCAAGCCCCATGCGACGTCAGGCGGCGACATTTGCTCTCCATCGTCGGCTTTACAGAATTTTTTTCACCACTTAATTGCAGGACATATCTCAAGTTCTTAACGTTTAATTTCGTGTTGAACAATATTGACTGCTTTCTCGAGATCATAAAGCTGTATTGTTATTGATTTGTTATTAGCATGTGTGTTCGGTTGCGTTTGTTGTTGTGTTGTGCGTTTAGTTTTAGATTTTGTTTTTGTTTTTGTTTTTTGAACATAGGGTATGTTTGTTTTATTGTTTTAATTTCATGTAAGATATCCCAATCACTAGGTGAATCATATTGTGTATGTATAATTGGGATCGTGACGACCAAAATAATGATTTACTGGATTTTAGTTTTATTGTTCTCATACCAAATTTTGGTATTTCGTTAACGCAACGATTGCAGTTTTTGTCGAGTTCATTCAGTACAACGAAGAGTTCGACGAACGAACTAACCCATAGACACAGCTCACTGAGTTTCTTGCCTGATCTTCTCGGTAGGTCGCGATTTCGATCCGGTGGTAGATTCTGTGAAGCACTGCTCTTGTTAGGGCTAGTGTTAGCAAATTCTCTCAGGTTGAGCCCGTGAGCTCAACTACCCGTACGGGCGTAGCTAGAACAGCCCCTTAGACTACCAGCGAGTAGGTTGAAAAAAAATAATAAAAACTAATTTTAGCGTTTATTTCGCGTGTACTCTTTCCATTTTATATATCACATAATATTATTTCTCTCTGTGTGCAAGATGTCAACATTAATATAAATATTATATCTTGTGATTCCGCACGGGTCGGTATCATCGCCCCGTCTATTTCTGCCGTTAAGTAGTGATGCGTTTCGGTTTGAAGGGTGGAGTAGCCGTTGTAATTATACTGAGACCTTAGAACTTATATCTCAACGTGGGTGGCGCATTTACGTTGTAGATGTCTATGGGCTCCAGTAACCACTTAACACCAGGTGGACTGTGAGCTCGTCCACCATCTAATCAATAAAAAAAATGTTTTAATTAATACTCCTACGGCTTGCGAAAACTGTATAAGGTGTTACATTATTAAATAAGCTTTGTAAGTAAATGATGTTTAGCCAAGACGGCGTTTTGCTAGCGAACCATTTGCAATGAACGCGTCGCTAACGAGACCGCTGACACGAACCCGACCCGACAACTTGTTACGTCACCTCCGGCTACTGAAAACATTGAATCTAAAAAATCATCGGATGGCAGCGATAAAATCTGTATTTTATAATGTATACACTAATAAATAAAGATTCCACGGGAGTTAATAGCGTTCAGATGCTCGCCCACAATATGTTATTGTCAAGCGTTATAAGAGACGAGCGGATTAATATAATTTGGTAAACGTTACAATAATTTGTTAGCGAGTTTATGGCTGACTGATTGTTTATTCCTGGCCGCCTGGAAATTTCTTTTTGTGTAATAAATTACTTTTTATTGGACCGGGAGTTTAACGTTTTAATCCGTAACCTTGGTTACAAAAAAATAAAGGCATCGTATTTTATTTGATAATTGCGCGTCTTAATTTTACGCCGTGAAAACGGTTTTCTTTTAATATACAGTCGTGAATTTGATGACAGATAAACATTTGTCATAAGATTTGTTCCGTTTTTAATCAAAACAGTGTATCGTCTCTGAATAATCACCATCGACGACAATGTTTTGATTTAGTTCACAGCTCTAAATAGTTTAATTAAAAATATGGTGCTGTTTCTTATGATTTACTGGAAATTTTCGTCTCGGATCTGATAGTTTATGGTCTACTAGCAAACCCAGGTCGGTTTAATAGCTACCAAACTTCAGAGGATCATCCGTTAGGCCAATCTGATTATTTTCGGAAAATATCAGCGAAATCAGTTCAGTTTCGGAGTCTATAGGATATTCATATACCCATCGTTAATTTGTTTTGTATATTTTCATGTTAGCTCGCAATTTCAATCTCTTAAAACAAAAGAAAGCATGGCACCAAATTGTACTTGGAGCACATTACATTTTTTTGTTTTTATTACTCTTGTGGGCAGACGAAACTATGATCCATCTGATGGTGGTCGTCATAATAGCCCCCTTTTCGTTGCCGCCGCTGACTGCTCCCCGAATCCTGATCACGCAGGAGTCAGTCACCGTCGACGCCCTAGACACGTCCTTACGGATCCATCAGATCCAATAACCTTTGCATTAGACGCTTTTAGCTCTAGCACTAGGAGCAAGCTTAGGGACCCTGGTAACCGTACTCGTCGAACTCGACAAAGAGTTCGACGTGAGCCTCAGTCCGCTGAGTTTCTCGCCGGATCTTTTCAGCGGGTCGCGATTCCGATCCGGTAGTAGATTCATTCGCGAAGCAGCTACTTTTGAGTTATTAGGTCTCTTTGGAGACGCTCGGATAGCTGTTAGCAAATTCCACTCTTCCTGACTGAGCCTTTGCTCGCCCACTTTCCCTGGTGAAACTAGAAAGGCCTCCGAGCCACTAGTAATCTTTAACCATAAAAAAAACCTTATGGTGAAAGGCTATCGTCGCTCATGGACGTCTGCAATGCCAGGTGCAAGCTAAGCTGCCTACCGTTAAATAACAGTACCATTACAATGTTAATAAACTGGTGGTAGGACCTCTTGTGAGTCCGCATGGGTAGGTACCACCACCCCGCCTATTTCTGCCGTGAAGCAGTAATGCGTTTCGGTTTGAAGGGTGGGGTAGCCGTTGTAACTATGTATATTGAGACCTTAGAACTTATATATCAAGGGGAGTGGCGCATTTACGTCGTAGATGTCTATGGGCTCCAGTAACTGGGTTCCAAGTTGGGCTGTGAGCTCGTCCGCCTATCTAAGCGATAAAAAAAGACGAAAATGCAATGTATTTATATTTAGAAAACAACAAATCACTGGTCTATTAGCAGCGCTTGCCTCTCGACAAGACAGACGACTTGTCCTCAATACGGTAACAATTATCCCGTTGCCTTTTACCCGGTGTTACTCCCGAGGGACCTCTTCGCGATCGATGGTTGGATGCGAGATGAAAAATACTAGCACATCCACTTTGCTTTTGATGTTACGCACTGAAACATCTCGAATTTACGGTCGGTGAGTTTGAGTGTTGAATATTTTGGAATGTATTTTATTGTTTCCTGTCCTTTTAGTTTGTGGCGAGGCGTGGGAATGAATACGTTATTGCAGCGTCATTAAAATTAGTGCCGATTTTCGTTGGCGCTTAATGACTAAGAGATGGTGTATTTTCATAGTTCTGTTGATAATGATTAAATTATAAAGTAGATTTTTCCTTTCTAATGTAGGCTGAGAAACAGACTCTCCCTGTTTTGAAATGATGGATTATTTCTGAGTAGTTATAAATATACACATAGGATAGAAGTGTATTTATATTTAAAAGGGCATAGATGGGCAGGTGAAGGTGGACCTTCCGATATCACGCATAGCATTAATGCGTACCGGAAGACGTAGCATAGGTAGCCCTCAAGATGGACAGACGACCTATTGAGGTTCGAGAGTATCCGCTGGATGTAAGCAGCGCAGGACCGATCGTTATGTCAAGGTTTGAGGGAGTCTACGTTCAGCAGTGGACGTCTGAGGGCTGATAGAATAGAATTAATACTGCAGCCGAATTTAAAGTTTCATGTGTCAATGGGGTTATCGGTTCTGCTAACGCTGCAAGTGCATTATGGTAATAGGATCAATTCCTGCGGGGCTCCAACATACACAATTAGTACTTGAGATGAAAATAAAATGAAAATTAAATAAGAAAACGAGGTGAAATTGCTTACTGATGATGAGACAGTTGTAACAGATCCAGGTGATCGCAACCTCTTCTGAAGCAAAACTATAGTCGAACATGTTACTATTATTTTCATTGACTTACGCAGAGAGAAACGAATTAGCTCAAAACACCAAGAAGCTCTGGAATGAGAGAATATTTTAGAAGAAACGTCTATAAAAGTTTTGAAAGACTAATGAGTAATTGTAAAAAAAAATATTAAGTTTTTCCAGTGCATTTCCAGTCCATTTCCAGTTCGCTGGTATTGCAATTGTCATTGTTGAATTCAACTTCGAACATAATGCTGCTGGCGAATAAAAACACGTGCTTCCCATTCGATGTCGTGATCCACGTACCAACTCTCCCGATAAAACTGTGGAAAGATATAAATATGTCATCGGTAACAGGATGTGCTGTCACCGAGACTAAATGTGGCGCCGTATTTTTTGCACGGCCCATAAATCCTGAGTGGTCCGTTTCGTTTCGACTGACCTTCGAGGATCTCTGAAAACAGCCGTCAACACTTGAGCTTTGCTGAGGCTGCCAAGTCATTACATTTGGTATGTCAATTAATATGGTTTTTAAAGTGTTTTTTTTTTTTGCTGATAGCCTTGAGTGGCTATATCAGCTTCGCCCTAACGTGTAGGTGAGCTCATGGGGTTCTAACCGAAGTGTTGCTAACACTGGCCCTAGAAAAAGCAGTGCTTCGCAGAATCTACCACCGGATCGGAAACACGATCCACTGAGAAGATCCGGCGAGAAACTCAGTGGGCTGTGTCAGTGGGTTAATTCGCTCGTCGAGCTCTTCGTCGCAAGCGACGGGTTCGACGAGAACGGTGACCGGTGCTTGTGGTACCTAAATGCACCGTTAATGGATCGGGAGGATCCGTAATGACGTGTTTTGGGCGACGTCGACTGTTTACCATTCGGTCTACAGGATCGGGTATGTTTAAAGTGTGAGGTGGCGATTAAAAAAGGACGGCTTCATGCAGAGGTAGTTTGGATTGATTGCGGCGCATTCCCATTTTAAATAGCACTACTAAGACCAAGGTTTAGAACGTAGAGCAAATTTGCAAAGGTTTTACATGTCTTAAAATAAAGTGAATAAAATCATCTATAGAGATTGCGTTGATGGATGAAGGATCTGACTATCCATACGTTGTTTAGTGGCTATCATGGACATCACAACTTGAATACCGTTGCTATCCTTGCGATATGAGTTTAAAGTGTAAATTTTATTGAATAGCGACTGTCCCACCCTTCAAAGCGGAAAGCATGTTATCTTCAAGGCAGAAATAAGTTGGACGGTGATAATTATCCGTGCGGTCCTATAATACGCTTTAGTGTTAAAAAATCTATTTACAAATTGTTTAAGTTGAACTAAAGTAGATTTTCTTGTAGCTAGTGGTTTTTTCTTGGTCCCCACTACGATGGAAAGTAACCGTTGAAGTTTACTTAAAGCAGCGTAAGTGTATTTGCAGAAGATAAATACGAGAAAAAAGTCATTTTACTTCACGATGACGCTTATCATTAAATAAATACACTGAATAATGACTAGGATCGATTAGCATTGTTTTATCTCAACACGAACAAGTAATTCGGGCGAGTTTCGTAAATTTTCACGTGACGAAACAAACATGGCCACGGATCGTACGTCAACGTGACAGGTAGGGTTGCCAATTTAAATGAAACTGTAAAAAGTGGACAGCGCACGTCACTCGGGGGATCAACAAAAATAATTAATGGGGCGGCTAATGAATACGGTTGTCTGTCGTCTCGTACTGTGGTCAAAACAGAAATTGAATTTATAAGGAATATTAAATAGGTTTTATTAAATTTTTATGAAGGTATAGAAAAATTGCTCTCGAAAGCCAAGGTATATAGCCCTGCTGTTTATCACTAACATCAAGTCGTCGTGGCCTAAAATAAAAGACGCCGGGTGCATTCGTACCTAATAATGAAACACTGTTCCCGCAGGCAAGTACCAATTTTTCTAATGAAATACGTACTTAACAAGTGTTCAAGATTGACTTCCATGGTGAAGCAATAAAATTGTGTAATAAAAATCAAACCCGAAAAATTATAATTTATGTAATTACTGGTCTGGCGTCTTGTGAGTTCGCACGGGTAGGTACTACCACCCTATCTGTTTCTGCCGTGAAGCAGTAATGCGTTTCGGTTTGAAGGGTGGGGCAGCCGTTGTAACTATACTGCGACCTTAGAACTCATATCTCAAGGCTCCAGTCACAACTTAACACCAGGTGGGCTGTAAGATCGTCCACCCATATAAGCAATTAAAAAAAAATGGCGTTACAATGTGAGAGGTTATGGAGGCAAAATAACAAAATCTATTACTACCGTTTTGACTGCCGATAAAATTCCTTTAAAGCTCGTACGTATGCTTCAATTGATCGTGTTATATAAACCGTGTTTGTTAACACAGCATATTTTCAGTTCAAAAAAAAATGATAATACATTAACAGTAACTGCTGACGCTACACGGTTCCCGCGGGCGGAGTTAGCCTGATTTATACGGCTCATTTCCGTCGGTCGGCGGCCGCCGGCAAATTAAACAGCGGTACATCGTCTTCTGTCGAATCCACCGCAACATCAAACAACGATAGGGAACTGACAAGCATGATGCAATTTTAATTTGTTGTGACTATTCTGGGTACTCTGTAAGGGCTTTTACGACGATAGCAGTTTGTGATCGTCTCTTGTTTGAACTGTGTTCTGGTTTTTCTTTTTTTTACTGCTTAGATGGGTGGTCGAGCTCACAGCCCACCTGGTGTTAAGTGGTTACTGGAGCCCATAGACATCTATCTGCAACGTAAGTGCGCCACCCACCTCTAGATATAAGTTCTAAGGTATCAGTATAGTTACAACGGCTACCCCACCCTTCGAACCGAAACGCATTACGATAGTTATCAGCTAACAACGATAATTTAGCAATCTGCAATTCTAGACTCTATGTTTTTTAACATAAAAACCAAACTTTTTCTTTGCGGTCGTATAGCCCACTACCACCGAACACACGTTAACAAGTATTAACAGCACCTACTAAAGCTAGAACAATAAATCTTGTATCCTGAAATCACGCGGTGTGATCCCTTGAACAAATACGGGCAAGACATCCTGAACAAACAACGCGGCCCGAGTTCAGCCCTGCCACTAACTGCCTCACAAATTAGGCTTTTGTACGCAAAACTAACATATCATCCTGTCAGGAAAGGCTTTCGGAATTATTACGGGGGGGTCAATATGGTATTATGAGGGTATCAATGAAGAACTATACGTATAAACGATGTAATAAATAGTAATAAATATTAGATTAAAAAACTAAAATATATGCTTTAGTAGCTAAGTGAACTAAAAAACTAAAAAATATTTAAAAAAACAGAAAGAATAAGAGAAAAAAAACACCTATCTTATACTAAAAATGCGTGGGATGCTCTTTTAAAGATTTTATAATGCTTTTACTTGTCGGTAGATTTAACGACAGAGGGAAGATTTTCCACCGAGCGGGTGATGTTGCTTGGTAGACCGACGGTCCGAATGTTGTTGTTCGGAACTTGTATATATGCAAGCTTATCTTGAAAATGTTGTAAGCGAGATTCAGGCATCTGTCAAATATCTTGCGTTGTATGATGGCTATCGCCACATCACTACCCTCTGAGACTGGAAATTGTGTCATTTAGTTAGCGTTGTCCGTGTAAAGATTATCTTTCAAGTGCCAGTGCTGCTTGAAGTCTGCGGTGAATCGAGACTGAGCTTGAATGCTGCGTGAGTATCGTGGTAATCCATGTGATGCAGAGCTGCCACGCCGGAGATGTGTGACCCCAAGCGTGTGTACTGTGATGGCTACCGTCACACACTTTTACCAACGTCTACCATAGCTTGCATGGGGGTAGATGAAACACTAGTTAATATCCTGGTGGAGCGTGAGCAAGTTACAGACTATCGTAAAAATCCCTTAGTACGGAGGTCGCTCAGTGGGGCTCTCAACCTAAAGGGACAGGTTGCTGGAGGGCCAGGGCTTCTTGGACGAGCTATTGTGACAGGACAGACTAGCTACAAGGGAATAGTTTACAAAAAAGGCAGCTTGTCAGAAGACCTCCACCCACCTTTCAAGTAACAAATTAAATTTTTTTATTGCCTTTGTTGGTAGATGGTGAGGAATGGCGACGTGTGGTGAAGCGCACCACCACCCAAAGTGATGACCACGACCGCGACAACTGTAACTATACTGAGACCTTAGAACTGATATATTAAGGTGGGTGGCACATTTACGTCGTAGATGTCTATGGTCTCCAGTAAACACTAAACACCAGGTGGGCTGTAAGCTCGTCCACCTATCTAAGCAATAAAAAATAAATAAATAAAAAGCTACCTTGAGAGCATACGACTGAGAAAGTAGATGAGCATACGGCTTACCTGATGGTCAGTGGTTACTGTCGTTCATTAACGTTAGAAATGCCATGGACAGAGCCAGCCACTGCCTTCAGTTAAATTAGCGAATTCATTTAAAATAGAATCGAAAGGTGACTAATGACATAGCGGAAATATACTATTATACAAATCATTGAAAACACATTGTCAATGTCTAGGTATACATTTTTAGACAAACCCTTAAGATTATTTTCAATTACGTCCCTGTGCGTCAAAAATACTTCTTACACGAAACCTACACACTAATGTATAACGTATTCAAAAGGCATTAGAACGATATTCCTATGAACTAAATCTAGCACATAGGGTTTCCGTTGACTTTATTATCATAAGCCTAATCTCAAAGGAAGTATGGATTCATTGTGCTTAATCCACAGATTGGCGGCGTATGAGTTATAGTTATTGTTGCCAACTAATTTTACTTAATGGTTTTGAAAATATTATCGACTTTGATATTTATTTTGCGTACGCAAAGTAAATGTATCATAAATGATATTATTTAAAACAATATAAATCGGTTTTTATATTCGGGGTTCGTACGAGCAGATACCACTATCCCACCTTTTCGGTTGCTAAGTAGTCATGCGTTCCTCTTAACAGGATTATTCAATGGCCCACTGAGTTTCTCGCCTTATCTTCTCGGTGGATCGCGATTCCGATCCTGTGGTAGATTCTTCGAAGGATTAGGGCTAGTGTTAGCAAATTCTCTCAGACTGAGACTGTGAATTCAGCTACCCGTCTGGTCGTAGCTGGAATAGCTAGCTGGTAGGGGACCAGCGAATGGGCAGGAAAAAAGTACCTAATCAATCCTTATACTTTATAATTTGGATTTCGAATATCTGTATAATATACCTAGAAGATCTTTGAATTGCGCTTAGGACATTTTGAAAATAAGAATTCTCAAGAGAAGATTTTGAAATATATTTTCCAAATGATGACGTCACAGGATCTCCCAAGTATGCGACGCGTTCATGAATTATTTACTAAAGTAATTTTCGGTGAAAGTACACGATGTCTGTATGAACCACATAAAAAAAATGCGTGTAGCGATTACTGGTTCGTAAAATATAAACTCACTAAACGTATAGAATTTATGCTTCAGATAGCAAGTGAATTACGTGTACTCATGTTGTATACAATCCCAATTATGTTGCGCACTCTTTTGGACTTTATGACCAGTAAATTAGAAGTCGTTGCTGCTCATTATCTTAACATTAAAATATTTGATGACATTCTCTGGCTTGTCAAAATTAAAAAAAAAGCAAATATAAGACTTAAAGAAGTTTACAAAAAGTCGATTCTGCCTTTCTCAAGTTCTAGAAGCGGAAACCTCGTAGGAAGATCGCTTACCGGCCCGACAAAAACGGTCTTTCTCAAGTGACGTGCTTGCCTACTTCAAGCTTATCATTTTATTTAAACAGACGGAGCTATTACTGCGCTATTCACTTACCGAGACCGCCTTTTGATTTGTTTTTCATCACGCTGTGTTCTCAAGAGTAGACCCTTGTCACTACTGATCATCACTTACGTGAAAAACGCTTTGAGATATGAGGTCTAAGTCTCGATAGTGAGAGCCGTTTCGAACGGAACGGAAGTTGGCATAATACCTATAAACCTTATGAAAACCTATTCCTGCCTGAAAGATTTCAACACCGGCATAATCACTTCGCTCGATATGTGTAAAGTGGGCGACCCATCCTTCAGACCAAAACAATTTTCTTCAAAATTGACAATGATAAAATACGACTAATATATACTGTATATTAATACGTGAAGCAAAAACTTTGTATCCCTTTTTACGAAAATTGCGCGGACGGAGGAGTATGAAATTTCTCACACTTATAGCGAATATAGAGAAGAAGTGCACAATGCTAATATTTTTTTTCAATAATGCATAAAAGATACAGTAAATCAATAAAGAAAACATTACACACACTACATACCATGTATTTGACGCACACACGCATGCATACTATTTATTATCAAACTTTTGTTCTTGACGTCTGTTGTCAAATTGAGATTAAATATTGTTTGTCTTTGTTAATATTTTTTATAGTGTAGTCTTGGCGAAATTTGTGATTATAGAAGCATAAAATACAATCATAATAGTGTACAAACTTACAATTCCAATTAATTATAGTCTAATTTCGACTACTGCGGGACCTTTAGTCATTTAAATTACACCACAACTGCGCTAATCACACCTACCGAAATCGAGTGACAAGCGTACGAAACATCAAAAAATAATACAGCACTAAAAACAGGTAATTCAAATCCAAAACACGGCAACACTCAAAGCACTCGCCTCTATCTTATCATGGCTATTGCCGAACAAAACATGTGCATTTGTCGGCGCAATAAAAACGTCAATACACATTGGAAGCCCTCAGCACGGGTGCGCTCGAGTGCTTGTATCCTGATCGGAGCGAGGCGAGGAAGTCATAAATAATACCTTAAGGCTATCGAATATTTACAATTTAATGGTGTTCCTAATGAGTTTTGGATCTCGATTTTTAACAACGTGGCTCGGTGTGTTAGCAATGTTAAAAATCCATTACTTTCATCTATTTGTGTGTATTATATCTATTATTTATTCCTATCTCCCACAGACACAGCCCACTGAGTTTCTCGCCGGATCTTCTCAGTGGGTCGCGTTTCCGATCCGGTTTAAGATTCTGCGAAGCACTGCTCTTGCTAGGTTCAGTGATAGCAACACTCCGGTTTGAGACCCTCTCAAGGCTGTCAGCATAGGTAGGATAAAAAAAACCTATCTATCTATTTTGTGGAAGAGAGCTGGCAGACTTCTTGATATTAGCTAGTAGAGCAAATAGTGCGAATACAAAACTCATTCGAATTGAATATTGACTAAACTGATCTTCAGAGATAATGACGTCAGCTCGTATGGGATTATAACAAGCTCCACCACTCACCATCCATCATTCAAGATAAGAAGGGGACGAAAAGAGAAAATTACTGATATCATTGAGTGAGAATTTGTTTTTATTCTGTTCAGACAGGGTTAGACAGAGATGCCCAATGTCCATTTGTTGTTTAGCCGTTACTAGAACCCTTGGCCAATGACGGATCTTGGATTACAAAGAACTATCTCATCCTTCGAATCGGAATTAAAGAGTACTGCGTGAAAAGTGCGATTTACTATATTATTATGTACGTATCCCTGCTGATGCCCAACGAAATGTACCCAGAAGAATACATAACGTCCCGATTTGGGCGGAACAGTCCCGCTTTCGGGCATTCTGTCCCACTGTTCCCAGTGAAGCCGACATAATTCCGCTTTTGCAAACAGACCAAACGATAAATTTATTTTTCAATTCAACACAGAGCTAGTAGTGTTAAAATGGGCTAATTTAACAAAAGAGATACAGACAGACAGAGTACTAACTATTTTATGTGTAGTGCTTTGATGTTTTTGTGTTATTCTATCTTCTATAAGAAATCACTTGTAAAACACTAAATACTTTTTATCATTATATAATTTCGCAGAAGTCCCGCTTTTACAAAAAAATGGTCAGTTAAGAATACCGCAGTGATGGTGGAACGAAGAGAATCAGTTGTACCAGCTGATGAAGAGCCTTTCCCGTTGTTGTCGTTGTGGCTTTCTTTGTTTCTCACCCTCAGATTCTAAATACTTTTGGGAACTAAATTCGAAAGCAAACACCGAAAATAATTACAATACTTTGGTGTTAATTCGTATTTACCGTCTGCACGTGAACACTAAAATTATCTTTTATGGGATTTTTATTGAGGAAATTGGCAAAGACTAGCATATAAAGATGTTTCAACGCGAACGTTTAATCTTCTTTCTTTTTTTTACGTCAATTATTAATGACCGAGGAATATTTAGTTTTAATGAATATCTCTTTAAACTTTGTTTTTTTTTTTAAAGAATGCCTTAATTAATTTCTCAAGTAAATAAAGTTTAGGTTAGGAGTTGACAAAATCTGTATCTTAATATTATTTTCATTTCTTGTTTTCTTGTGTATACAGGCATATACAGATACGTCTGTAAACAGTTTCGTAATGGTATACAATAATGATTAAGTTTCCATAGTAGGCTATTGTATTAATTACAATTTAATGTCAGGTTTTTCGATTAAAATTCGTTGTGGTATCAGTGTTTTGTTATTCGTCAATATCTTGTTGACATATTGTGTCTTTGAAAATTCTTATTACTAATAAAATTAGCAAGGTATATATCCTGAACGATAACAAAATCATGGATAATAAATACACTTAGCATTGAATGAAGAAAAGTATGTATGTGTATGCTTTCTAATTATATGTGGTTTTAAATAATTTAATAACCGGAATGTAATTTAAATTTTTTAAATAGTTTTATAATTTTAATATCAATTCTAAATTTGTTTCGTGAAGTGGAATCACGAAAATAAACTTAAAAAAATGCTTCTTTGTTTACTTCAATACCGACAGTTCTGAAATAAATAAACATAACAAATACTACCAACATAAAAGGCCAAATAACCCACGTCACTTTTATATGATATCAAATTGCACTTTACGACATGTGGTGGCGCCTACTGCACTTTGAATAAACATAATAAAAGTAGACAAATCAGTGACTAGGAACCTCTGAACCAAAATGTAATAAAAAAGGACGTCTCTCTGTGTTTGTAATACGACACTTTACAAATACACAAAATGGCGCCCTCGAATGTGTGATGTTTGAATACAACAACAACAAAAAAAAATAAACATCTTCTCGACTTTTAAGTAGATTATTGGCGACTCAAAGTTTATTGGACATAAACTGAGATTTAAAGAAAAGTAATAAATTGTAATTTACTGTCGTCTGCATTAAAACAAAAAAAACATTTCCTGCCTCTTGGATTCAAATCTTCTCTTTGTATTTTATGAACATTTTGGAACCGAATGTGAAATATGATTCCTTTTGATCTATTCTTACCCAGTATGTTGCTATACAATAGATGGTGTATAGAAATCCAGACCAGTAGCACAATAGAGTTGCCGCTTCTACTAATATTAAAATTTTATCTATACATATTATGTTCTATGTAGACAATGATATATTATAGATGTAGATTTTATATAGAGAGATTGCATCGAAGTTATGTGACGTTGGGGTTGACACGTTTTCGTTTACCATCCCATGGGTGGGGCGCTAAACACTTCGCCTGGGTCCCTTGATTTTCTCCTGTCCAAAAAAGAGTACCAGAGGATACAAAATACAGAAGGATACTTTCGAACATTATCACAAACAGCAAGCAATCAGTCTAGCATTTTGTGTATCTCTTTTTACCTTTAGATTTAACACATTTATTCGATTAATCTTACACGATTTATATACACAAAAGCAGATCCACCTAGATTATACCGAAAAGCCCTTTAAAAGGCATCAAGCGACAAAATAATAAATAATTTATGTGACGACGATAGTACTAAGGGAAACTTGTAAGGGCGTGAACGTTCGACGCGTACACAAAGAATGAAAAATGATTCGTGCAATAAGCTTGTCACGGACACATTACAAAATCGTGAATAATGTTTAGTTGTTGGCATTTCTGTGAATAGTTCACGATTTGGGCTTCTTTAATTCGTTGACACACTTCTTGCTTTTATGAGCTTTTGTCCTTTCGAGCTCTCGACCGTGAAAAATACCTTTCATGATCTGTTTTCTGATTAATAAAATAGATTAATTTTGGAGAAAGCCCATGGGGTAGTAGTAACCTAAAACATAGTGGTCTAATTGAGCATGTTACAATTTCGTGTGGGGCAGTATCCTTGTCTTAATTATTGAAGATTCCCACGGAACTGCAAAAGGATGATAATTTATAATTAACGATTTAAAATTAGTACATTTGTTACTTGGACTTCAACGATATGATGGATATTTTCAACATAGTAGCATTAAAGTGAGATAGTGAGCTTGTAATATTTAATGTTCTACAGCGAAACATCGTCATCGCCAGTTCTAATAAATAATAAACAATAGAAACACGAGTGACTCCTGAACGGTAACTATCAAAGATAATCATGTGAAACAATTAAATTTTCATTTAAAATTTAAATACTACGGTCACAAGTAGCTCCACATATCATGTCCGCATGTCGTGTGGTCGGGATTGACTTTCATTGGCCGCGAGAACCCACAGCACGGCTGGCCAACACCCAACTGACCAAAATATTAATTGTGCTGCCGACAGATTTATTTATCGTCCGAATGATATAACACAATCATGTTTTACAGCTGCACTTGTCGGAATTATGAAATTATGTCACACCTGCGTATCAAATCGCTCCTTTAGAATTGATGTGGCTTAACGCTTAACTAAAAATTTTAAGAAAATGTTTTTTGAAGTGAAACTTCTTTATCAACGTAGGGAGGAAAAAACGTATGTAACGCTTTTCGGTTACGCGCCATCTTAATTTCTTCCGTTACACGCCATGTTTATTTTATTTCTATTTAGTTTGTTATCAACAGATGTCGCTGCACGTAGATTCAACAATTCCTGAATACCGTGTGTGACTTGCACACACACAATTTTTTTTTTTACTCTGAACGGTTTTATCAACGCTTATTTTTTCAGTTTATAAAATTAAGCAGTTTCTTTTAGTCCAGAATAAGACAAAGGTAGAGTTACGGCTCTCGTATGCCTTAAAGTATTCAAATCGAAAAACTAAAAAATAACAATTCAGCAATTAAGTTTTCGAAGTTTTCCAAAAAACAAAAATTTTGTTATTAAGTTTTGAATTGCGAATTCGATTATTAAGATAGGACTAGTAACTAGAGCGGATAATTATCATGTATAATAAATACACTTCGAGACATTATAAAGATCTTGTGGCAATTCGCATACACTTTGGCACGTTCTAACTTGTCGACATCGCCCTAAGCACGTCATTATGGATCCTCTCCATTAACGGTGCTTTTAGGTACCACAAGTACTGGTCACCGTCCCCGTCGAACCTATCGCTTGCCACGAAGGGCTCGACGAGTGAATTAGCCCATGGACACAGCCCACTGAGTTTCTCACCGGATTTTCTAAGTGGGTCGCGTTTCCGATCCGGTGGTAGATTCTGCGAAGCACTGCTCTTGCTAGGGCCAGTGTTAGCAACACTCCCGGTTAAAGCCCCGTGAGTTCATCTACATGTCAAGAAGAACCTGAAATAGCCTCTCAAGGCTATCAGCGTAGGTAGGGGAAAAACATTCTAACATGTAGCTCAATGTCAGCTTTCATTGTATCCTTGTTCGTGAGAAGGGAGATCGGATTCCGACGTCCCACGCCTTCTATTGTCTTCTAATGAATACGTGCTTCAACACAAGCTAGCTTTTAGGCCTATTTTAGTTTCATAATTCAGTATTTTCGACCCTCACTACAAAAAGTCGTCCTAAAGACGCGCGGTGTAATATGTAGGAATACGATTGTGTCGGTGCTCAAATTCCGCAGGCAGGTACTAATTTTTATTTAAAAAAAAAACACGCACTCATTCTTTACGAATGACTTCGAAGATCAAGAAATAACGTTGCGTAATAAAAATGATATTGAAATCCGCAATACCGTTAATGTGGGTCATAATTAAACAGTTGAGACATAGACCTCATTTATCTGGTTAGGTGGGGGTATTCAAAGATCGAGGGAAATAGACCGCGCGGGCGCAGTCCGACAACGTGGCTCGATCAAAACCACACCACACTAGAGATCCCATTCCACGACGGCCTTCATGCGGCCAATGATCGGAGGCGCTAGAGGGACATTACAAGAAGTAAAATCCAGTCGAAATAGGTGAGGTCAGCTGAGGTCACGACCCTCAGCAGTGAGGAAACGATGCGAGGAGAAGGAGGGGGTATTCACGTTGTGACGTGTTTGGGTGGGAGACGGAACCTAATTGAAGGGGACAGTAAGATTACAAGTGGCGAAATGTCTGATAAAAACATGTAACAAAAATGCATTCTTGTTAATACAGTCTCGTTTTTTTTTTAAACAATGTTCATTTAATTGCACCAATACGAACGAGTGAGTGACACCAAAAGCAAACTCTGTTTGCCGTTTAAACTTCAAATGAATTTTTATAAGCCCATGATGCTTTGAATGAATTTTATGATGATTTTTATGAAGTTGTCATAAGTGAATTTTATTGGACGCCTCCGACCGCAATTTGAAAGCGCTCACCACTGAATGCAATGAAGATTGTGGTGGGATGAGCACATTAATAACTATCGTACAGAGTTGGTAAAGCGAGTATATGAAATATCTGGTAAATTTTAGTTTGGTAAAAGAATCGATTTGTAACAGAATAGTGGTGTCTTTTTAAATTTGGTATCTAAAAGTTCACAATGTAGTTTATACATCAGAATAATACGTAGGCTATGATATGGCAAATCAGAGGGCCGCAGAAGTCGTGGCAAGCCCAAACATCGATGGTTTGATGGCATAGAGCACGATCTCAAAGTTATTGGTGTCAGGGACTGGAAGGAGAAAGCCCTGAACAGAGCAGTCTGGAGAGACATACTGGACCAGGCTAAGGTCCACTCTCGGTTGTAAGGCCTAAGATGATGAGATGATATAATATAGTATCTAGAGAGACTGACTCTTTTTTACTGGTGGTAGGACATCTTGTGAGTCCGCACGGGTAGGTACCACCATCCTGCCTATTTCTGCCGTGAAGCAGTAATGCGTTTCGGTTTGAAGGGTGGGGCAGCCGTTGTAACTATACTTGATACCTTAGAACTGATATCTCAAGCCTCCATAATAATGAAATAATGTTAACTGAGTAACCGCCACTATACCAGTCAGTGTTAGGTGAACGAGAGATAGATGCTTATTACAACAGTGTCTTATAGAGCTTAAATACCTTTATGTCTTAAGTACCTGGAAAAACTTCTTATTTCTTCTTCCTACTCCGTATCGCTCTTGACAGAGTGGTAGTGGTCATTACTTGAGGCGTTGGCGACAAGCTTCACAACACGCCGCCACTCCTCTCCGATGGTCGCCTCGTGCATTCGTGTAATGATGATGAGCTTTTATCTAGTCAGTCCACCTCATAGGCTTATATCAGGTAAAGAAATAGTAATACTGATGGTAGGCGTCATGTAAGTCCGCACGGATAGGTACCATCACTAAAGAAAAGATACCGCCACCTTAACCATTTTGATTATGAAGCAGTACTACCTTCCGATTTCAAAGTTGGGACATCAGTTATCCTATAAAGCTGAGGCTTAGACTTCATCCTTCAAGGTGGGTAGCAGTATTTCCTTTATCATATCTAAGGATTGCAAGAACTACTCCTGACAGTACAATTAAAAAAATAACCTCTATCAGATAATGAAAACGTATACAAGAACATAAACACGAAATACTAAATTAATATATCTCGACATGTAATTTAAATAAAACCATCACAAATAAAACTAGGGTATATTCAAATTTATGATAAAGCTACAACAGCGCCCGTGGCTCTTTGAACCCTTCGCTCGGCGACTCGTTTCCGCCAAATACGTTTTGGGCATAACCATTTCTCTTGGCGTGAATATAAAAATTTAGCACTGCACTGTGGGCCGTGGACCTGAATTATAGGGTCAGAACTCTTCCGCAACGACTGCCGTGCCTTTTACTTTGTAATTTGGCTGTTCGTATCTACAATCGAGTCGCGTGAATTCGGGGGTGAATTTCGAAGAAATCTCAACAATTCTTTTTAATGTTTTCTATTGCCTTTGTTGGCAGACGAGCATACTGCGCTTCTGATGGCGAAAGGTCACCGACACTCATGAACGTCAGCAGTTCTAGGAGCTCAAGTCGCTGCCTATGGTGATATTGGATCGAATTGTTTCATTGCTTAAGCCGTTGTGGTGGAATGGGGAGGGCGTTTTGTCTGGCAGAATGGATAGGTAACGTCACCGTCATTGTTTCAGAGACCCAGAGAGAGTTCTAGGAATAGAGGGGAGCTCATTCCGGCTATGGAATGAGCTCCCCTCCACGGTGTTTCCCGAGCGCTATGACATGTATGTCCTTCTTCAAACGAGGCTTGTGGAGAGTATTAAGCTGTAGGCAGCGGCCTACGAGTCCGTCCATGGGCGACGGTAACCACTAACCATCAGGTGGGCCGTATGCTCGTCTGCCAATAAGGGCAATAAAAAAAAAAGAAATCTTCCTTACTGGTGGTACGACCTCTTGTGAGTCCGCGCGGGTAGGTACCACCGCCCTGCCTATTTCTGCCGTGAAGCAGTAATGCGTTTCGGTTTGAAGGGTAGATCAGCCGTTGCAACTATACTAAGATCTTAGAACTTATATCTCAAGGTGGGTGGCGCATTTACGTTGTAGATGTCCATGGGCTCCAGTAACCACTTAACACCAGGTGGGCTGTGAGATCGTCCACCCACCTAAGCAATAAAAAAAAATATTTTTACTATGTAATTGTGCAGCTTAGTTTAGTAAAATGCGGAGTAAAAGAGAAGAGAGTAAGTAGATTCAGTGAAGCGCTGCTCTTGCTAGGGCAGTTAGCAAGCTCTTTCAGGGTGAGCCCCGTAATTTCACCTACCAATTCGCGCGTACCTGGAGTAGCCTCTTAGGCTACCACCTATAAGGTAAGAAAAAAATTAACTGGCCACATGTTTTTTTTTTTTTTATGCCTTAAATGAGTGGACAAGCTCATAGCCCGCCTGGTGTTAAGTGGTTACTGGAGCCCATAGACATCTACAACGTAAATGCGCCACCCACCTTGAGATATGAGTTCCAAAGTCTCAAGTATAGTTACAACGGCAGCCCCACCCTTCAAACCGAAACGCATTACTGCTTCACGGCAGAAATAGGCAGGGTGGTGGTACTTATCCGAGCGGACTCACAAGAGGTCCTACCACCAGTAAAGCATTATTAAATCTCTCGATAACATCACAACAAACGATGATATCTTACAACCGGAATCTCCACGAACAACAATAAACACCAATTGAATCATAAGTTGAATAATTACGATAAAGAAGTACATTAATTTGAAAGCCGATCGTCGCTAAATCGACTTACGATCTCGGGGTCGTAACATAAAAAGCGAAACAATTACGGTTCAGACTTGCGCTATATCGTAAAACAGCGAGTGTATTAATATACAGGGTGATGTGAAGGGTCGGGTTAATACACGGCCGCATTAACGGGTTGCTATCGGTAGTATTAATAGCGTATCATCGAGATAGGTCGGCTTCGAAGCCGCAACGGCCTATCGTTTTGGCTTTTATGGCCCACTCTGTTTAGGAACGAAGCGGTAAGTGATAAATTTTATATTCATCGTTCGTTTTTTTTTTTTTATACTTCGGTAATGGTATGATGTTTTTGGCCTCCGCGTGTTAATATACGGTAAATCAACTTTATGGCAAACATACTACCAGGAGAAATTTGTAATGGTAGGTAGCTTGCGTTCCCACGTTCAGTTATAATATCAGTATGGCATTTTTTTTTATTTTTTTTACATATAATGAACTAGAATGTGAGGTTTCAAGGTTGCCATCTACCTTGAAAGTTTACGTTGTAGATACCTATGGGCTCCGGTAACCACATAACATCAGGTGGGCCGTGAGCTCGTCCAACCTAACCAATAAAAAAAAAATTGTTGTTGACGGGTCGACGAGCTCTCGGTCTGCATGGCTGCAAGTGGTTACTGGAGGTCACTGAATTTAAATTATAGCCAAGTGTGAATGCCACTTTGACACAAAAGTCTGTCAGTACAACGTCCCTAACATCCTTGAACTGTTTCGCAGAATTGGACAAGGCGATGGTAATCTATGGATAATGCTTTAAAACAAAAAATTAAAGCCTTATACATGCATTAGTTAAATAATAAATATTTGTTTTACATTCTTCATGTCAAAGATTATCGAAGTCGAAAATGATTTAAGTGATCATTTGCAAAGGTCTTCAACAACTGCATACATATTCAAATGAGCGAGCAGCGTTGAGAATCAAATTATGTAGACACAGACAGTCCCGCGGCAGTTACCCAACAAGCTTTTTTAATTGTCACTTACCAGTTTTATGTAAATCCGCGGTGTCGCCCGGCGGGTGTCAACTCGCCTGACAGCTTGACGTCTCTGACACGGTGACAAGTGACAGCTCGCCATTCGCGCGGGCAATTTGCGACCGGTCGACTGCAGCGAGAGAATTATTATTTTATTTACTTTTTTTTTCTCTTTTGGTCACGTCATTTCGTATCTGTGACCAATGTGCGTTCCGTCAGACTGACGCGGCTGAGTTTCTCGGTTTTGACGTTTGACGGTCAAGTTTTAATTAGTGCTGAGCTTGAAGGTTAAGAGAGCGTGTTTAAACATAAGTGTTATTAATACACTTTTATTAGCTTCAGACGTATGTATGTATGTTTGTAACGGAATCATTGAACATGATTTTGACCCCCTTCAAAGCGTCGGATTAACCCGAAATTTGGTATACTTATTAAGGACCGAAGACAATTCAATATTTAAAAAAAATAAAAAAAAATAAGAATTGTTAAAATTCAACTAAAAAATAGTGTAAGAAAAAAATATTTTATTGTAAAAAGAGCGTGGGGTGCATGGTATCAGTAGTTATAAATATTTTATGAATAGATATGAGTAGAAGGGTTATTTTGATAATATCCTGAAAAGCACCCCACGCTTTTTTACAGTAAAATCATTTTTTCTTGCACTATTTTTAATTCAAATTTATTAAAATTTATTTTCTATTTTTTAGTTGGATTTTCCATAAAAGCGTATTTTGTTAGTTATTTTAAACTATTATTTTTAAATATGCTTTCCTTTTGATCTTGTATTTTTTATTCTTTACATTAAGTTATAATATATTATCTAAACATAAACAACTATATTATGTTCATACGAAATCAGTGCGAAAACTAAAATGAGATTGCGTCATAAATACACATAGAAACCCTCTTTGCCCTAACGTGGACAGATTGATAACAATGCTACACTGTACACATATCGACCGCTCCGGTACTAAAGGTCGACATCTTTCATACTTTGAATACTCGAGCTATAAGAATTTACTCGCCGCTTAGCCGGGTAATGGGGCGCATAAAATCTTATAGCCACTCGGGTCTTATGTATTGACTTTTGGCGTCGTGTCGCGCTGTTCCGTCTTGTAGCTCCTTTATGCGATGCAATCCGCAGTTTGGTATATTGTAGTTGTTACTCGGTATTATTTGGTATAATGTAGTTGATATTTTGACGTAAACGACTAAAGGAGTCATTTGATTGTAGGCAGCTATGGAGATTTTAATTGTTTGTCTAAAATTATTAAAATGATTTTTATTTAATCGTATGTTGTTGAAAAACTGGCGGTTATTGCCAATTTGATCATAGCCGAATGCGTTGGTTTGACCCGATTCCACCGCCTGCCATGCTCTCTGAATAGCCGATAACAAGATGAGATGACACAAGATCGTCAGGATGAAGGTTCAGGATGGAAGTGATTACGACCCTCAGGCATAAAGAGTTAAACTCGAAGAAAAGGATCCCAAAATTAAATTTGCTGTTAAAGAATATATATTGGTATCCAAACTATGATGAATCGTGTCGTGGAAACGCAAATAATGTTTATTTTCATTAAATTAGTATTATCCCACTTCAGTATGCGTGCTCACCCGGAATGTTTGACCTTTTACATAGCTAGTTCATTGAATATCATATTGCTGAAATGATAATTGTTTAGAAATACAAATTATAAAAATCGAATACCGTAATATTATTTAGCAGTATTCGTGTCATAAAAATCAAAACATATTAATTGTGAACATTACTTATTTATTCATGCTTAGACTTATTATTATGTACCATGTACATACGTAGCACTAGAGCAGAGGTCGACTGAAGAAGACAAGGATGGAGTGTGTGAATGAGGATATGAGAGAGAGAGGAGTGAGTGTTGAGATGACGACTGATAGAAGAGAATGGAACAGAAAAATTAGCTGTGTCCACCCCACCTAGTGGGATAAGGTGGAGACAAAGAAGAAGAAGGATACATATGTAGCACTAACCTGGTTATTTATGCTGCAAGCAATCGTGCGAAGCAGACAATAACCTTTGAGAGTTTGACTTCATATTTCAGTATAGATGAGGGCGTTCACGTTTCCAACAAGATCTAAATACCATTCAATTCGAGATATGAGGTCAAGGTTTCATATTGCTATGGCAATTATCTGAAACACTAAATTTAACAGTATTATAATGTGCTTTCTAGGAAACTGCCCCGGTCACCGTCTTCGTCGAACCCGTCGCTTGCGACGAAGGGGTCGATGAGTAAATTAACCCATAGACACAGCCGGTTTCTCGCCGGATCTTCTCAGTGGGTCGCGTTTCTGATCCGGTGGTAGATTCTGCGAAACACTGCTCTTCCTAGGGCCAGTGTTAACAACACTCCCAGTTTCAGCCCCGCGAGCTCACCTACACGTTAGGGTGAAGCTGAAAAAGCCTCTTGGCATAGGTAGGAACCAAAAAGGAAGGAAATTTAAGCTTTATTGATTAAAAACTAAACGGTATCAAAATGTTGGTCTACAATTGGTATAACGCTTATAGTAGCACTCCACCCCGAAATGTGTTCGTATGTTGAAATAACAATAACTTAAACAAACAGCCTGCTCTGCTTGCCTGCCTCTCTTTAATGTTTGTATTGCATTATCGAACGCCCTGTTTGACTCGATCACTATTGACGATCATTATGATTGAATTCTATTCGACCCTTGAGTTTTATGATTCCTTTTATGATTCGTTGGTTGGTAGCATTGGTATAAGCGGATGAACAACATTGAAATTGTAACGAATACGTATATTTAGTTTTGTTTATCAAACGTGGTAGTGGTGGTAGGACCTCTTGTGAGTCCGCACGGGTAGGTGCCACCGCCCCGCCTATTACTGCCGTGAAGCAGTAATGCGTTCCGGTTTGTAGGGTGGGGCAGCCGTTGTAGCTATACTGAGACCTTAGAACTTATATCTCAAGGTGGGTGGCGCATTTACGCTGTAGATGTCTATGGACTCCAGTAACCACTTAAAATCTTAAAATCAGATGGGCTGAGAGCTCGTCCACCCATCTAACCAATAAATAAAAAATAAACGTTAAAGATTATGATTGCGAATTCTCAATTTGATAGTTTTTTTTTTTTATTTGATTATCTTGACCTTTTATGCGATCGCGCATTCGACATGTCATTTATTATGTTGCAATTTGATTAAACTTACAATTTTATGGCTTGTAGTCTGACGGCAAGCCTCGAGAACAGTTGGTTAGAGATTGAATAATTAGCAAAGAGATTAGTTAGTGGGGCAGAGTGAAAGGGGTTATTAGAAAATCAGACGGTGGTATTGATTTTATGATTTAGATCTTATTAGTATTCAACCGCGCCAATGTGTTATACTATCCGTCACGTAACTATAGGTTTTAGAATGATTTACTGTAACTGATTCAAATTCGATTTTGTTTACATAATAACAATGACTATAACATCGCACCATACATTTAGTTACAATAAACAATTCCGTCATAAAGAACAGAGCCGACTCAAGCTCAACAGAAACAAATGAATTTATTGTCCGCCATTATCATAAATAAACACCCACATAAACACAAAACACTGAACAGACAGACAAATAAAATAAACAATAAGCGATGAATCTATTTACAATAAATCATCGCTCAGATAGAAAGCAACGATTGAGCAATAAATATCAATGAGTTTAACATTCCCGCGTACACGCGATAACTGTCAAACTGCACCGACGCCATGTTGGCAGCCATCTTGATTTATGACAGTTTATTGTTCAACTGTCAATAGATTACCTTGAGCTACGAAGAATTGACGCCTATAAACAGAGTATCTACTTAAAACTTAGAAACGTCATCTACAAGAGACGACGACTTTGTAAAATCTTGACACAAACAAACAATGTTAGGAATATCGTTGTTTTGTTGGCACAATACTAAATTTTAGTACGTAAGTGTACACTTAGCAATTCAATTGTTTTTATCATCCAGCCATATCCGAATTTCATCATAACTTCACGACAAGAGCCATTTGCTCTTACGCAAGCAACATTGAACGCGATGTCAACAATTGGCTTTATTGGTTTTCTATAATCAACATGTCATGTTTCTATTCGTACAACGACATGTTATTTCACGGCAATTCTTCGTATTGTTTGAAATTGGGTAATGTCCTTATGAGATTTTTTTGCAATGATCTATCTCCACTTGTCTCATACGTTGGCATCTTCTGATTAAATGCCAAAGCTGGTTTACAGTTTAGACAGAGGAATTTCATGCCGCTCCAAAAATGGGTAGTGAAACTTGTGCTTTTTGTCGCAGTCAGCAAATTTTGTTCTTAATCAGAGAATGCTTAATTTTAACTAGATTTGTAACTAGCATCATTGTTTATCTTTTTTCGAGGAATCACTAACTTCGAATCTAAATCTAAATGTAACTACGTTGAGGTATGACGCTTTAGTCTCAATAGTATAGTAGTTAGCCTTTTTATGGAAATTTTATCGGTCTAAGCGTTTTTATAGTTAGATTTCTTGTAATCTTTATTCGCTGGTTGCAGGCTATTCTATCTACGCCCGGACGGGTAGGTGAGCTTACGGGCTTAACCTGAGAAACTTTGCTAACACTAGCCCTAGCAAGAGCAGTGCTTCGCGGAATCTACCACCGAATTAGAATCGCGACCCACTGAGAAGGTCCGGCGAGAAACCCAGTGGGTTCAATTTTCTTGTAATACTCTAAACAGCCATTTAGAAACTTCTGTGTAATACAAAAATATCGCTACTTTTTTTAATCTCTACCTATGCTGATAGCCTTGAGAGGCTATTTCAGCTTCGCCCTAACGTGTGTAGGTGAGCTCACGGGGCTCAAACCGGAGTGTTACTAACACTGACCGTAGCAAGTGACCGTAGACCGTATCTACCACGGGATCGGAAACCCAATCCACTGAGAAAATCCACCGAGACGCTCAGTGGGCTATGTCTATTGGTTAATTCGCTCGTCGAGCCCTTCGTCGCAAGCGCCGGGTTCGACGAGGACGGTGACCGGTGCTTGTGGTGGCTAAAAGCACCGTTAATGGATCGGGAGGATCCGTATTGACGTGCTTTGGGCGACGTCAACTGTATACCATTCGGTCTACAGGATCGGGTATGTAGTTTCCAGCAGCCACGACAAGAGGATTCTCATGTCGTGCCGCCTTCTCGAAGTGTAACCTACAATCTAATAATTCGATCTTATTTCACAAATTGTGCCTTAGCTAAAATAGTTCTTGATGACGTCTACGATTTTGAAAACTTGCACGTATTTACGTAAATAATAACAATAGTTTTTGGTCTTTCTGTATGTGCACTTACAATAAAACTAATAACTTGATACGTGCCACGATCGATGTTTACACGATGTGAATAAATTGCACAAACACTGCTAACTAGGCACAGAGTAATCGTTCTGTTGATGCTAAGCGTAAATATTTTAGTGAAATTTGTTTTAAAAGATGTTCTAAATATTTAAATCCGGCTAAAAGATTAATATTTTTCGAACGCTGCTCTTGAAATGTGAATTTGTTATCTGACTATCCTGAACTTTATTTGATAAGCTTAAGGAATGTTTTCCCGTGTGTGTGTTTGTGTTTTTTTTTTAAATGTTGATAATTTATTAGATTTTTTTTTCTTCTTGGGACTTCGTTTTGTGATATTATAATAAACTTGTTTTATTTTTACTCGCCAACGCTTAATGACCATAGGAGCGATTTAAAACTCAAACAAATGTAAGATCATTTAATTTACGTCAACAACTGAAATAGCACTTTTTTAACCGACTTCAAAAAAGAAGGAGGTTCCTAATTCGACTGCGGCGGTTGCAGTTCTCTTTACGGAGTTCAGAAACGACCTGTGGCAAACAAATGCTAGCATACCATTCTGCATTAACCGTTCTTTGTCCCTCAAGAGGAATAGTCGTAACATGGCCGGTTTTGGAGACAAACGTGGCCACCATTTTTTTTGCAACACTCCGTGAACGAACAATTTTTGTTGGCTTTAACTCATTTTCGAACACCCAAACTCGTGACTGGTTTTTTGTTTCGGGTTCGTACGCGTATATCCAGGATTCGTCACCTGATACAATCTTGTATACATCATTTGAGGATCCTGCGTGGAATCTTTCGAGAGTTCTGACGCACCAAGTAACGCGAGCCACTTTTTGCTCTCCACAAAGCGAATGCGGTATCCATCGGGAAAACAACTTTTTTACACCTAATTGTTCATGCAAGATTATTTGTATTTGACTCATGCCAATGTCTAAAGTTGCCTGAATTTCGCGGTATGTCACATGTCGATCTTCCTCAATCAGCTTACGCACAGCATCAACGTTTTCTTGGGTGACTGCAGTTTTTGGACGACCTTGACGGGGATCATCACTGAGCTTGATACGTCCACGTTGAAACTCAGCAAACCAGCGATAAATTGTGATTTTGGATGGGGCTTCATCACCAAATGCAGAAATCATCCGGTCAACACACTGTTTTTGTGTTAAACCACTTCGAAAGTCATAATAAATCATCGCTCTTGAATTTTCTCGAGTCAATTCCATTTTCTCAACGACTAAACAAGTTTGACAAAACCTCGTGACAAGACCGAGAATCTTTTTTTAAATAAATAAATGGAATTCGATTTTTAAAACCAAGGATTTTTCAATTAAAAAGATTTTAATATGACAGGAACAGTGGAAATATTCAATTCCCGATACTTTTAGTGCAGCCTAGTAAGTCTTAAATTTGCATTAAGTACGTGCGCGTCAAATATATCAATAACTCAATATCACGCCAACCGATTTCCATGATTGCTTTTAGTGTATATTCATTTGTTTTGGAATATCTTTTTTTTCTATTTGAAGTCGGTTGTTGTTAAAGCATGCCTATTTACCATTATATTGCGCTTTAGGCAAGCAGATCTGTTAATAACCCACCCGATTTTAAACTATTCGAGCCGGGTTATTGACTTAAGATATAGGGTATACCTTGAGAAGTACCCGAAACTATGAGATCGGTTAATCAAGGCAATCATTGGTTTGGAGTGACCAAGTAATAGATTCGCATTCTACTAAAAACAAAATATTTTTATTCCAGACCTTTACAGCTACTTTTAAAACGTTTTGATTTTACCAAGGACTTAAAACGCAGGTTCACCTCTGAGAAGAGTCTAGAAATTATTTATGACTTCATTATCAATAAATAGTTGAGCAACTTTTCCATATCAAATAAAAAACCAATAATAAGTCACGTATTACATCATCAATATTGATTAAAATTCGTACTTTATTGGTTCTAAAATAAAGATTATTATTATTTATGATCTTGCAATTTTATTGTTATACAATAATAAATGCATAGTATTTATTTGCAAGATAGTTATGTATTTACATACAAGATAAATATATTATAATGCAAAGAGAAGGCTTTGAGTGTGATAGTGCAATTGTTTTTATCGCAGTAAGTGATACATGTTTCAATATAGTTTTCTTTTTTGGAATAAAAATTTTCAACGCGCGGAAATTCTACCCATCTTTGTGTTTATAAGCGTTTTATTTTTATTTTGTCATCCAAAGAATATATTCTGTTATTTAAAACTAAAAACCGAATCAGTACCGACCCCTCGTCCCTTCGGAGTCGCTCGAAGGATAATATTAAAAATTTTAAAACTGTCACCAAGAGCTGGCCCTGTCAAAGTTTTTCTATTAAGTTTTTCATTACGTTTTGACAGGACGTTCATAAAGCTGATGACGCCGCGACGTTGATGAATTACGCGAGCGCGGCGCTGTCGTAAGCGAGGGTTGCCATGGGAATTAATTAAATATTGGCACATCTTAAGCTTTTATTGCCAAGATGGGTGAAGATGGTTTAAAGTCGTCATGGCCTAACGGATAAGACGTCCGGTGTATTCATGTTGAGCGATGCACCGGTGTTCGAATTTCAGGCGGGTACAATTTTTTCTAATGAAATACGTACTCAAAAATGTTCACGATTGATTTCCACGGTGAAGGAATAAATAACATCGTGTACTAAAAATGAAAGCCGCAAAATTATAATTTTCGTAATTACTGGTGGTAGGACCTCTTGTGAGTCCGCGCGGGTAGGTACCACCACCCTGCCTATTTCTGCCGTGAAGCAGTAATGCGTATCGGTTCACATGCGTACATATCACAAAGCTATATAATGTATA
Organism: Bombyx mandarina; assembly: GCF_030267445.1. Lineage (NCBI taxonomy): Eukaryota > Metazoa > Arthropoda > Insecta > Lepidoptera > Bombycidae > Bombyx > Bombyx mandarina. The sequence goes on from NC_143216.1 coordinate 2,272,321, forward strand.
TATGTAGCTGAAACAACACGTCAAGATTTATTCGTAAAACGATATGTTATTTTACAACTGATTAAGGGATGGATACCCACATAGTAGCAGCTTGATATAGTACCTACATATGGGCGCAAACGCCACTGTTGGCAATAATTAACATAATAATATATAGTTTAGTTTATTATATGTTAATATTTATTTATTATTAGCAACAAAACTGTCATTCTACTATATTTAATAATTAGCAGACACTGTTTTGATGTGAATATGTTTAATGTTTATATTATTGTTTAAAAACACAAATGACTGTATAAATGATTAAATATGAATAAAGCATAAATATTAATAATAATTTATTTTATAATTAACAGTACTAATAATTTAATTAAGTATTGTAATTGTTATGCAATGATGTTGTTGGCGCCATCTATTGTTAGGCTGGATAATAACAATGTTAGTTAATATTACTTAAAAGTAATTCATGTAAAATAAATTAAATGTGAGTCATGTAAAATCACTAAAATATGTATTTTGAATATTAAGCTATGTTTTGTGAATTGTTTCGCAGTAATTACATTTGTTTGTATAAAAGAAGTTGTAGTTGCTATAACCAACACAAAATGGCTAATTGTGTAAAAACCACTGAATAACTCAGGCGTGGCTTTTTGTTGTAAACAAGTAATGTTAAAGTTTTATAGAATTGTATTGTATTTTCATTGTAAAAGAACTTATGTGTGTAAATCCTGGCTTAACGCCGACATACACTAGGCCTCTTAGGAGACAATGACTTTAAATGCGACCATTTCACACTAGAATAAATCCTTTGTTTTTAAATTAAAATTTCCTTTTATTTATTAAATCATATTAACTGTAATTAAATTTCAAATTAACACTTTATCTATTTACTCTATTATTGTTGTAAAATTTCACACACTTTTTGAGAGAGCAGATGTGAAGATGTCTATGGGCTCCGGTAACCAACCGCTTAACACTAGGTGGGCTATGAACTCGTCCACCCACCTAAGCAATATTATTTTTATCTAAACCTCTGTCTACTGAATTAGTCGTTTGGCTCCCTTAAAAGCGTTAAAAAAGCGTTGTTTATAAAAAGCCAAAGTAAAACAGTTGAAGCAGTATCATTTTCTCGTCTGTTTGATCAATCGATTTCTTTTGTTAAGTTAAGTTGACTATCTTCACTTATTAACAAAATGTTGAATTGAATAACAGAAAATCTAAATCAAAAACCCCTATGTTTATTAGAGGAATCTGAAGTAGATTCATGAGAGTTAATTCTGCACGAGAAAATATTCACGACTGCTTTGTTGCTCCACGACGTTGTATCCGTATTTATGCTTATTAGTCCGCTCATCCTTTATGCTAGTTTTCGCTACTATGTAAAATAGTCAATACATTTTAACATAACGACCCAAAGCTATGTTGAAGTGAAACTTCTTTATCGACGTAGGGAGGAAGAAACGTATGTAACGTTTTTCGGTTACGCGCCATCTTAATTTCTTCCGTTACGCGCCATGTTTATTTTATTTCTATTTAGTTTGTTATCAACAGATGTCGCTGCACGTAAATTCAACAATTCCTGGATCGCGGTGACGAGATGTTACACAATTGTCCTCCTTGAAACGAGGTTTGCGGTTAGTCCCCAGTAGTAAGCAGTGGCTTGGCTGTATCTCTGGCATTGAAGCCTTCCATTAAGGTGACTATGGCGAGGAAAAAACACATATACACAAATTACAAAAGACAACGTTTAAAAAATATATTCGATATTCCAGTAATTTTGGGCTTTCCATGTTTCCTTGTCAACCCTAAAGCGAACAAAACGGGATCTAATGACGTCCAAGTGATATTCCTATTTTCAAACGTCTGAATAATTTTGACAGTTAAAATTTGTAGTCTATATTCGGTTCTTATATTAAAACACCCGCTAGTTTTGCGTTTGAGTTTTTATGGAATGTAAATTTTTACAGTGACTATTTTTTTTAGGTTTGTTTTGAAGACTTGAAATGTTTTTACAGGGTTTATTTGATATTAATGATAAGCATTTTCAATCCTCGAAGATAGTCTAAGATACGCTCTAATATATTAGGAGGTCATTAATTGCTCTAAGCTTTCCGATTATCTACCCTATAAACATTATCATTTCACTTGTTCTTACCACGATTTTTAGTTCTAGTGAGTTCCTGATATTTGGGCGGAAAATATAGAAAAAAAAGCAACCGGGTTTATGTTCAATATATCCACAGAGCACTCCCACGAGACATATGGTATTTGATTTAGAGATAATAATAGATGATAAGATTTATAGATAAGATTTGATTTAGAGATTGGAGAGACTGCCCCTGGCATTGCTGAAGTCCACGGGCGACGGTAACCACTCACCATCAGGTGGGCCGTGTGCTCGTCTGCCTACAAGAGCAATAAAAATAAATAAATAAATAAATAAATAACCAAGTTCGTCCTGTAGACACAAAAGCTCCCATCGTTCCTTGACATTAAGATTATCCTGAACTACTCCTGCTACTAATATTCTCCATCGCACTTCTGCAGATTTCAGATTCTGCAAATTTCACGTGAATTACAATGGAATTATCAAAGCACACGTCTGTCTGAGCACGGCTCGTCGCAATTGTCCGTGACAACGGATTGTCGACAATCTGGGAATTGAATGCAAACTTCCCGTAACAAGCGTCTTGGATTTTGGAGTATATACGCGAGATAATATGGAGAGGGATTCGCTGTTTACTACAAATTTAAATTCCTAAAACTATAACCAATGGCAAATTCTTTTTTTTTATTACATGGATGGGTGGACGAGCTCACAGCATACTTGGTGTTAAGTGGTTACTGGAGCCCATAGACATCTACAACGCAAATGCGCCACCCACCTTGAGATATAAGTTCTAAGGTCTCAAGTATAATTACAACGGCTGCCTCGCCCTTCAAACCGAAACGCATTACTGCTTCACGGCAGAAATAGGCAGGGGGGTGGTACCTACCCGCGCGGACTCACAAGAAGTTCTACCACCAGTAAAATTCGGCGCGTAAAGGAAATAGTATTTTTAACATTTCTTAAAATTGTATAGGTGCCTTGCATTTACTTTACAAGTGACTCTAGGGCATAAAGTATGAGTAACTAATCTGGTTGTCGGTTGTTTACTTCGTGGTAGATAACGGCTGGATGTAATTCATGTGTTTTATTTCGAACTAGTCTTCGAGGAGATCAATGGGAAGAAGGCGATGAAGGCACCATTAACGATAAATAATAATAATATAAATATTATAAAGAGGAAAGATTTGTTTGTTTGTTTGTTTCGAATAGGCTCCGAAACTACTGGACCGATTTGAAAAATTCTTTTACCATTAGAAGCCGACATTGTCCCTGATGAACATAGGCTACTTTTTTAAAAAAAAATTTAATTTTTTTTTTTTTGGTTTCATGTGTGTTTTAATGTTTCCGAAGCGAAGCGAGGGCGGGTCGCTATTAACGATAAATAGAATACGCATTATCACCCAAAGTCTCTAGAGAGCAGTATTCTGTGTGAGTACTGACCAGTTCGTTATAAAGCAAAACTTGTTTCACCGATGTGAATCAGACCTTCTGGGCTGTTCAAGAACTTCCAACTTTCTTAAAAGTAACCTGGCTTTTGCTTCCAGGTGACCTCAATACTAAGCATCGTTCAATATCAATTCAGGCTTGCCAGAAGGTAGAATAAAAGCGCCATGATAAATGTTTCAATTCGCCGTGCCCTAAATGAAAAGAAACCCGGTGTATTCACGTCAACGGACGAAATTCTATCAGTGTCAAAATTCATTTCAGCTTCTGTACAAATGCTGTAATCCAAAACAGTTCGGAGTCCGAAGTTGCGCCGTCTTTGGGTTAAGTTTCCTTAGTGCAAGTTATTTGACTTCTCCTACTCATCACTACTTCCCTTCGTTTGCCGCTAGGGGCGACGTTTCAACTCCTTACAAATGTGAGTTAACTTTTACGCGATCGAGAAGTTAAAAAACTCGCACTAAGCACACTGATAGCTAGACATTACAAGGTATCATTATGCAGCAAGTTTGTCTGTCTGTGATACCATTAAACAAAATAAGGATTGTGTGGTTTTATGAAACCACGGTAAAAGTGATACTTTTTTTCACATTATAGACATTTGACTCTAACAAACAAAGCGTTAATTTAACATTGACAAAAACAAACAAAATAGCGTGGAGCACTGGCACAAATGAGTAATAGTCTATACACTAAACGGTCAGCTGCTGCGAACTATAGGCGCCGCCATATTGGCCTTGGCTGCTCTGACGAGCGCCTTTCACTTTACCCCTACTCCGCGGCCGACCGTCACGCGACATGCAACACACAGACGAAAAAGTTTTCAGACGATGCGATGTAATAAAAGTTTCACTTTAAAATTATTCAAACGACAGTCCTCTTCCACACTAGGCTAGCTCGCTAACTTCCCCACAATACGATGTCTTGTTAGAGCTGCAGTAACAAGTGACGAGCGTCGTTCACAGCTGACGTTCCGATATTACCTACGTGTTCTATTGTCGAACCGAAACACAAAGTTAACCACCGACTGCGCCACCTGTCGTATCGGTAATGACACATTCAATGCCTTCGTCGAACACTCTAGGTTTTGTTCAAAATTGTTACTATTTATTTTAGTAAAAATATAAATAACAAACCCAGTGAAAACGCAGTAACAGTGTGAGCCGAATTACAAATTAAATTGTCTTTTTATTTTATTCGAAATTGTAGGTAAATGATGATATTATTGTTTTATCCTCGACACGTGATATGCGTGTAAATTTTTGTGTTAATTTCACGTTTTGAAGTACGTGTAAATTCGCTTAAAAGAGTCCATTTTAAGAAACGATTTTATAAATTTCGATATTACAAAACACTTTCTGTTTGCTTATAAAAGTAGTTATATTAAAAAAAAGCTATGATGACTTTATGATACACGTATGTATTGACTATACATAATTGACTTTAAATAATTGACTATAAGTACCGGAATATTGTGTTAGTTAATTTTAGTAGATATCAAAAGTTTATTATGGCGTAAATATTGTATATTTTTTTTAATAATTTCATAAAGAAACTGGTGTCTTGACCTTTCATAGCAATGCGGTTGCAGTAAGGAAGGTGATGGTAACTACATTAATACAAGCTGAAATCGTGGTCCTCAACATAGGTGCATACATTACCATCTAATACCAGATGGCTCAAAGTTCATATCTAAATATTTTTACGAAAATTATCAATCAGTGCAGCCAATTGCTATTACAAAAACTACAAAAACAAATGCCTTATTGAACTAAAAGTCCGATAGTCGACCGCGCTCCATTATTGAGAAGCACTAACAAAAAAAAAAAAGTTTTTTTTCTTCTTTTAAAACGACGCATCTGTCAACGGTATCCGCGTATATATTTGTATACTCCTGTCACATGTGCGATGCTGTTTACATTGTTAGCGGGCGTTAGTTTGTTGATTTTGGACCCACATTCGTTAAGTCCGAAATTCGATGACGGGTAGTTTGCGTCGGCATGACTTTTGCGATTTAGAAATATATATTTTGTTTGGTTTTACTGTTCGCTATTATTGCATTTGTGGGAGACGAAAATACGGCTAGCTTGATGGTGACTAGTTCCGGCTCTTAATGGCCATCGTTAGTCAGTTCAACTCCGAAGTGCTTTGCGTAGGAAGTGGACGGATTACTGATGGTAGGACCTCTTGTAAGTCCGCACAGGTAGGCACCACCTTTGTGCCAATTTCTGCCGTGAAGCAGTAATGCGTTTCGACTTGAAGGGTGGGGCCGCCGTTGTAACTAAACTGAGACCTTAGAACCTATATCTCAAGGTAGGTGGCGGCATTTACATTGCAGATGTCTATGGGCTCCAGTAACCGCATAGCACCAGGTTGGCCGTGAGCTCGTCCACCAAGCTAAGCAATAAAAAAACACAAAGTGACCTTCCGAATTAAACCTTTTTCGAGTTTATATATAGCTGTATACGTACCTAAATGACACAGTCTTAGGGACACAAGGTATAATTTCTTTCTGTGAAGCAAGCTTTACAATATACTTAGAAAAGGAACGAGGAAATAAAAATTCTTAATGCACATTTGTTTCAGTTCTGAATTTTTTTATATTGCTTAGATGTGTGGACGAGCTCACAGCCCACCTGGTGTTAAGTGGTTACTGGAGCCCATAGACATCTACAACGTAAATGTGCCACCCACCTCGAGATATAAGTTCTAAGGTCTCAAGTATAGTTACAACGGCTGCCCCACCCTTCAAACCGAAACGCATTAATGCTTCACGGCAGAAATAGGCAGGGTGGTGGTACCTATCCGCGCGGACTCACAAGAGGTCCTGCCACCAGTAAACAAGAAGTCCTACCACCAGTAAACAAGAAAGAGGAAATTGCTTGTAGCTGCCGAGGAAAACAAAATTGAATGCTCTCTACATGGTCAGAGGATAGAGTCCTCGTATAGACAGGACATGGTATGGTTGTCGTAAATATTAATTACCATAAAAACTCACTTATTTTAAGTGCAAGCGTAACTTTTATTGTTCTGTGTAAATATACGATTTTGATTAATTTTATAGCTAAGTTCTGAGTTAAGTATTTTTGTTTTCTTAAAAATGTAGTATAAAATTGTCCATTTTAGACTTTGGTTTTCAACGTTTAAATTGTATGAGACTTAATTGAATTTTGTTTTAACTTTTTGTTAATTATCTAATAATTATATTTTTTGCTGTATAAGAGTGAGCTATTTGAAGTAATATCATTTTGTGCTTTGATGATCGTATTTATAATATTCAATCTATAAATAAGCTGCAATGATTAGATGAAACCTATACATAATATACCTAAAGCAAAGATGTTTTTTTTCTATTCGACTCTGTCTCCATGTACTTCTTATAAGCCACACAACCGATTTTGATCGTGTCGCTAATAGAGAAAAGCGAAAAAGAGACGTTTGTCTATTAAACTTGTAAATAATTTGGACAAAAGGCTTAAATCGTGATGGTGTTTGTCAAAAAAAAACTGTGTTCGTACGCTTATATGGCCAATGCTGACTAAACCTTGAGCGAAAATTTTGTCCATGAAGGCGAAGTCTCACGACTCGAAGAGATAGTAAAGAAATCAAATGGATGTATAAATACCGGCTTATTCGTTCCGGAAGACAAAACTGCCTTGAGACATAAATGAGTTAAAGAAAAGAATGTTTGTATTATTTCTCGTTTGTATTATTTCTTGAATACTGTTTCGTGCATATTATTTTATTCCGTATATCGGTGAACGAACTCATAGCTCAGCCCAGTTTAATGTGGTTACCGAAGCCCATAGATGTGACAACGTCACTTAGTTGAGATATGAGGTCGTGACGTAAGGTCTCAATTATATAACGGTTGTACCATCCCTCAAACCGGAATGCATGGCAGCTCTGCAGTAGAAATAAGTAGAATCGTGGTACCTATCCATCCGGGATAATATGCCCTACTTTCAGCAAATTTTCTTTTATTAATATAACTTTATGCTCTATCTCTATGTTCTATATAGTACAGTGATTGTCGGAGCTCAAGATATCATGAGATAACTGTTAACAGCTAGCTTGAGAGGTTGAATTCGTATTGATAATAGATTATTCTACATCCCCCTGCATAGGTGGTGCGATGACCTTCGAAGGGTGGTCGGGGGTGGTGTGGATTAGAAGAGGCCAATGTTCATCAGTGGGTGACTCTGGGCTGATGAGGATGATGGTGATGATTCTAAGCGGTAATCCTCTATTTTATAATTTAATCCTTAACGCAAAAACTGGACCGGAAAAATCATCGATTATATTCGAGAATGATTCAAGAATTTGGGGGCATGCGATCATGGCCGCCCAAGCCACGTTAGTAACAGAAATTTCAAAGCAAATGCTTCCAAGAACAAGTCTTCTACAAATTAATAGATAATAAATTATATCCATTTCATTTCAACGGAATCGTTCTAAAATTCTCAAACACGAATATATATTTCAAACGTAATATAATTACAATTAAAATCTTCTTTATTGTACAACATAAAATATTCACTGGTCTGTATTTTTGACACCGTAAACTCTATTCATCGAAACCGTTAAAGCACATATACAAATATTAATAAAAAAAAACCAACCTTTCACTTTACTGAAACAAGGTTGATATTCGTATAATCTAATATTGGAAGTTACGGCCTTATGTTTCGCTTTGATGTAGTTTGTTTGCTTAATGCCCGAATGTTGCCCGAAAGATATATTTTGTTTTCGGCCTCGGCTCGTTCGTGAACACCGATAAATGTAGTCATAATATAAAGTAGAATATACTGAAGTGTGTGCTGTTTTCAAGAAATGAATCTTATTTTGAATCGGTAACGTCTGATTTTAATAAATCCAGTTATTTTATTGGACGTCGTATTGTCTTGGATTTTCGCTTTAGTCGAATCTCGTAACAAAGCTTTTTAGAAGAGCTCTTTCGCGGCTCAGGTTGTTGATTGATTGAAATAAATATGAGTACGCAGTAGATAACTTACTTAACTTATTTATACTTCTTGCAGAGGCGGATTATCTGTAAGGCAAACTAGGCACGTGCCTAGGGGCGTGTTGTTACAAGGTGCGCGGGAGCTCAGAATTTTAAAATGTATAAAACATATCGATGATTAAGAACTAAATGCCTGAACTAAATGTCCTGGTCTACTAAAGTCTAGGGTTTGATGATACAACGTCATCGTAATTGCAAAAACTAGTTAAAGTTTATAGTACTATGCTGGCCATTTATGGCCGGTACAGGGGCGCCGATAAAGTGATTGCCTAGGGCGCTCTGGACCTTTAATCTGCCACTGACTTCTTGAACATTCCGTTTAGGGCTCTACCATCGCTAGTGGGATGCAGCAGTGAAAGCCTACTTCTACGAATGATGTTCTTGGTAAAATGGTTGATAAAATGGATGATGGAATGACCTTAGTAAATAAAAATAAAAAATTTAAACAAAATTTTATTTAAACAAAAATTGATAGATACTTCGATAGATTCTATTTTGGTGCGTGGTTAAGAAATTAGACCATAGTTATAATATAAAAAGAGATGATATGAATGACGGCCACGACCGCTCTGACAAGAGTGATATGACAAAGGAAAGGGAAATAAAAAGAGGAGCAAGATTGTAATTGAATGGCACTATAGAGAGGTTAAGAGGAATATAGGAGGAATTTGGGAAATGTGTGAGGTCCAGACCAAGCTAGCAGCTGGAACTCTTAACAACATGAGAATTGCCAGAGATCGACCACAAAAGAAAAACATCTATGCCAAGAGACACATTGAACTGAGAACCATTCTGTAAACACTTACAAAAATTAAACCAACACTCCTAAAAGGCTAATGGTTGGCAGCGGCTTGGCTCTGCCCCTGGTAATGCTGAAGTCCATGAGCGACGGTAACCACTCACCATCAGGTGGGCCATATGTTCGTCTATCTACAAGGACAATAAAAAAAGTCCCATAGATTGAATAAAATTATTACATTGGCATCGGTTCTTGATACGAGTGTAAATTTTCACGTGCCCTGGTGTTACGTGGTTATCAGAGTCCGTAGACATGACCACGTGAATGCCACCCTGAGATTTGAGGTCTGTGTCTCAATTGTTTACTATTATAATTACGCATATTGCAATTTTTGCGATTTTCGATTTTATTAATCGATGTTATTCCTTCACCGTGACCACGAAGACTTAAATTACATTGAATACTGTTTTAACAATAGATAGATAGAAATTCACAAGTCAAGGTTTAAAAAACGATTTGTTTTGGAACTTTATTCATTGATAGGCAATTTGAAACAGGAGTAAATAAGAGAATAGTCGCTGTAGGCCAGTATCAATTACATTTTAGTAAATTTAATGAAAGCGATGTTTGCGTTTTCTAAGAATCCAATGTCGATTGTCCGGCAATTTTTAATGTAATTAATAACAGAAATAATGCCTTTAAAAACCATGTCAATAAAGCTCATTTACAATGATCGACCTAAATCGAACGCAGAGTAATGTTGTTAATAGTATTTTATTGAGTTTTCGCGAGTTCAGACCTAATAAAGCCTAATTATACGGTTTAATCTCGTGTTTTTATTGTCATTTCGACGCGACGTTTCGACTACTTTACAGGTTTTGTGATCATGATCATTCGTATAAAGGTAAGTAGTTGTATTAATGTATCGGATCCCGAACGGGCAAAATTGAATCGATTTTTTTTTATTGCTTAGAAGCGTGGACGAGCTCTCAGCCCACCTGGTGTTAATAGGTTACTGAAGCCCATAGACATTTACAACGTAAATGCGCCACCTACCTTGAGATATAAGTTCTAAGGTCTCAAGTATAGTTACAACGGCTGCCCCACCCTTCAAACCGAAACGCATTACTGCTTCACGGCAGAAATTGGCAATGTGGTGGTACCTACTCGCCCGGACTCACAAGATGTCCTACCATCAGTAAACAAAAATATAGGCACAAAAATATAGTAGTAACAAAAAAAAACGTATTATTTATGTTCGACTCCTGCTTTTTACAATGTTCACGTGCAGAATATACGCAGAGAACACGTAAAATTTTATCACACAATTGATTATATTTAAATTATGACTGCAATAAAATTATTTTAACGCGGCCGTAAGTCAGAACGTCTGTTTCGCTCCATAAAGAACCATTGAAACGGCGTATTTATCATAATAATGAACGGTTTTTATGACCTACATAATATTGTTTGTGTTAATGTATTATTTTGATTTTTATGTCATTTCTCGACCGGCTCGGGCTTTTTATTTTTCAAGTGAAACTTCTTTAGAATCGTTGTGATGTGATTTCAAACTCGATGAAACGAAAAAATGAAACGTGAAGTTAAAATATCAATTCACAGAGGGCGCTACCTCATACTATAAAAGATGATTTACAATTATTTATATTTAGTTTGTTATCAATAGATGTCGCTACACGTAAATTCAACAATTCCTGAATCGCGATGACGAGATGTTACACAGTTGATAGACCTTCTCGTATTTCTCTTGCTAATTCGTACTCTCTATTACTCACCTGGCGGAGAGGGCAAAGATTCCGTTATTATGCTAGCGGTTCCCTCAGGGTGAGGCTGCCCCATTGCACTGCGGAGTAGGTTGCGGTTGACCCTTGCGTTTAAAGTTTCACTTCTACCGTACGGACTTGCACACACACTTTTATTGCCGGTGGTACGACGTATTGTGAATCCGCACTGGTAGGTAGGTATAGGTACCACCGCCCTGCCTATTTCTGCCGTGAAGCAGTAATGCGTTTCGGTTTGAAGTTTGAGGTAAAGATAAAGAGGCCTTTATTAACAACCTTAATTCATATTTAGGTACATACTATTAATGTAATTTTTCTTAACATTTGACATCAAGCAATAAATTTTTATAAAATAAGCAATAAAAAAATAGTTTTTAAGTATAATTTCGTTTTTTTAATGATTATTTTCGACATTTCAAACATTTCATTTTTGTTAAAGTACTTTTATTTGTGTTCTACGGAGTTATTCTTATACTATTAATGTAATTTTTCTTAACATTTGACATCAAGCAATAAATTTTTATAAAATAAGCAATAAAAAAATAGTTTTTAAGTATAATTTCGTTTTTTTAATGATTATTTTCGACATTTCAAACATTTCATTTTTATTAAAGTACTTTTATTTGTGTTCTACGGAGTTATTCTTGTTAATCCGGTAAATGATCGCTTCATGATGGAGAGAAGCGTGATGGTGGTACCGATACGTGAGAAGTCAAGATGATCTACAAGTACACATCACTGCTGATTGTATCCTCATATTTAAGCTATCTGTAGGCTATCTAATAAATAAATAAAACTTTTTAGATTATATTTTTTAGAAGGTACAGTCATTGACAATAAATATTTGACCTTAAAGTGGATAGCGGCATTACTAACACGAGGTGAGTCTTTTAAGAGAATATGCGCGTTTTTTTTTCAAAAGAACGGATTGTCATTCTTGACATCTAATAGTTTTATGAGAATACTCGAAGGATACAAAGCCGCATTCTCAAACGACCTTTGTAATAAGCATCCTAATGCGCAATGCCAAAAATTTCGCAATAACCGTAAAGTACGTTTATTACGAAATTCTCGCTAAGACTAAACTCGAAGGCATATCACGTATCACGAGATATTATCATATAAACAACGCTCACTACATGCCATTAGCTCTCTAAAGGCTTTATTGCGGCATATTTATAAATGTAAACCGCACCTTAAACGGCGACCCGTGGTCATACATTCCCGTGCCTTTGACGTGGACATTCACGTCCGAAATCATGGATATGCTAATTCGTACGAAGCCATTGTCGTTTGTAATGGCTAAAGGTAAAAGTTCTCGGGGATAATTAATTATTCGTATCGTCAAACGTCCAGTGTCAACGTTTTGAACTGAACTAAGCGAAGAAGAAATAAAGTTCCTTCGATAATAACATGCTTGCCATTAGTTTGCTGAGATAATTAATTAGCACTAGCGTTTTTTTGGTTGTAACCTACGTTAATAGTTACTTTATCATTTTGACAGGGCTCTGTCTTAGAAACCAACCTATCTTTGCAGTGCGTGTGAAAAGGCGACTAAAGTATTCAGAGAACAAGCGGCAGCCGTCTCTGAGTACCTACTAGATTTTTTTTTTTTTTTTTTATTGCTTAGATGGGTGGACGAGCTCACAGCCCACCTGGTGTTAAGTGGTTACTGGAGCCCATAGACATCTACAACGTAAATGCGCCACCCACCATGAGATATAAGTTCTAAGGTCTCAGTATAGTTACAACGACTACCCCACCCTTCGAACCGAAACGCATTACTGCTTCACGGCGGAAATAAGCGGGGTGGTGGTACCTACCCGTGCGGACTCCCAAGAGGTCCTACCACCAGTGATCAGCGTAATGCGCTTACCTATTCACAGTAGTGGGGCATGTCATAAGCCCGCACGGGTCAGTACCTCTATCCTGCGTATTTTGCCACTTAGGAGTCATGCTTTCCGCTTTGATGGGTAGGGCGCCGCTTAATTCTCCAATTAAGATTTCTACTTCATATCTCAAGGTGGGCATTTCGGCATTCACCTTGGGAGTTCTATGGACTCTTCTAACTTTTTACATTAACTGACCTCCTTCACCAAACCAGAGAGTAAAAAAAAAATATTGTTCTTCGATCTTCTTCCTTAATCTTTTCATATTCTAATCCCCATACAACCTATCTAAGCAACTACAAGTGAGTCGACTATTATCAAAGGCGGCAATCTGACTTTTGGACAATGATTGGTAAATCAGAAAAACGAATTATTGACTTTGTATTCCATTGGCAGTCACATAACTCTTCGGAACGACATCTTAGATAAATAACAGGTTAACTATTAACCTTTATTTAATGCAGGTTTTGAACCGTATTCTTTGAAGGAGACGATTATATTCAAATAAATCTGTATTGACATATCAATAAAAAATTTTTGTCCAAATGTACAGATTGCCGCCTTTGATAATAGACGACTCAAGTGTCAGATAAAACAGTCTTTTACTCACAGCATACATACATTTAAGTATTATATACGAACACAAAAACAAAATAGCATATCCAAATTTTCGAACATCTATGTTTTACCGGCAATATACCGAATGGTCGACACGACAACGAGGGGCTGCTATTTTAATTGATATGTCTCCGGCGATCCGAGCCGATACCAATTACAGCCCGGCGTGGCTTGCCAGCTGTCAGCCATGAAAATTCGTGTAGGTTATTGGAAAATGTATCACTTTAAATTGCAGCTATGGGTTGATTTTATTTTGTCGTTGTGAAATTAAATTTTTCACATTTTCATCGTTTTTACAGCCTTTTAAAAACAGCTTTAGCGAGAAATTGCAACATCTGCGTTTTGTTTTCGCCATTAACAATGAACTCCAAACAACACCAGTGACATAATAATGATAACTAGTGGTCGCCCAGTGGTCGATATTCGACTATAATTAATTTAAATTATAAGTTTGAACATTATTATGATTTTATTGTCAAAGATTATACTTTTATAATCATAGATTTCGCCAAGATATTAAAGATAAACAATATTAATCAATTCTCAATTTTATAACAGACCTTAATTAATAACAAAAGTTTGTCAATAAACAAAAAAGTATATATGCGTATGTGTGTGTCAAATACATCTACCATGTGTGTAATGTATTTTTTTATGCACAATAAATAAATAAAAGCATTCTGCACTCCTTCTCTATATTCTCTATAAATGTGGAAAATTTCATACTCCTCCGTCCGCACAATTTTCGTAAAAAGGGATACAAAGTTTTTGCTTCACGCATTAATATACAGATAATACCTAGTCAGGTCATAAATTCTGTCACATGTTTAATGTAAAATAATTGAAACAAGTTTATTCATTATGTAACCATTCATATACCAAAATGAACTTAACAAAACATAGATTCTTATGACACTAAAGTTTATTCAAAATGACCTCCGTGATTTTGAATACAGGCCTTCAATCTGCGCGGCCAGTCGTCTATCGCAGCACGAACGAGGTCCATGTCAATATCGGCGGCTGCCTTAATCAAGGATGTCTTGAGTGACTCCAAATTGGGATGAGGCTTTGAGCACGCCTTTTCCTCCAAGTGTTGCCATATCTTGTAATCTAACGGATTCAAATCTGGACTGGAGGAGGGCCAGTCTTCGTGCCGGATGAAGTCGATTTCACGCACCGCCAGCCAGTCTTGTGTGCTCTTCGCTCTATGAGCTGGCACCAAATCTTGTTGGAATATCCAGTGCCTGTTATTGAACATGGTATGAGAAACAGGTTCCACAAGGTTCGTCAGGACTGTATTTTGATACACAACTGCATGCGTTTTTACACCTTTCTCACAAAAATGTACCTCTGTTAAGCCCCAATAAGAAACTCCCAACCATACCATGAGCGAGGATGGAAAATGACTTCGTTGGACACGCGGAATACGGTTGCTCGCTTCTTCACTACTGTGTGCGTACACCTTATCATTTTGTTTGTTGTAGCTCTCTTCTACGGTAAGAATTTTTTCATCCGAAAAAATAATTTCCCGATATTTTTTTCCCGCGTACCGCTTCAACAAAGCGCGGCATCTCTTCAGTCTCAGGTCCATTAGACGAGCATTCAACGATGTCCTGTTTTTCTTCGATATGCCCGAAGCCCTAAGTCTTCATTTAACACCCTTTTCACCGTGGTTCTGCTTAACCCCATCTGAAGGGCCAACAGTTTCTGCTTACGTTTGGGATTTCTTTGAATTCGCGCCTTCACAGCTTTTATCACTGCTGGAGTCCTAACAGACCGAGGGCGACCACTTCTTGACCTGTCATCTACACTAGAGTCTTCATTGTATCGTTTGATGGTACGATAATCGAATCTTTTGGTTATATTCAAATTTTTCAGTATGTTAAAAATTTGAATTGGCGCGTAACCGCAACGATGCAACGCAATAACTGCAACACGGTCTTCTTTAAGCGTCCACTCCATATTTAAAAATGAGTAAAATTCTAAAAGTATACATTTTTATTTTTATGAACAATTCGAAATTCGAATTCAATAAACTTTTTTGTGGCCAGCATTCTAAAAGAAAAGTTTTTACTGTGTGACAATACTTATGACCTGACTAGGTAGAACTTATCGAATAGTTCTCAATGGTTATCCCGTGTATATAAAACAAACTGTTTTTGTTAATTGCGAACAAAACGAAATATTTTATTTATTTATTGCTTAGATGAGTGGACGAGCTCACAGCCTACCTGGTGTTAAGTGGTTACTGGAGCCCATGGACATCCACAACGTAAATGCGCCACTCATCTTGAGATATAAGTTCTAAGGTCTCAGTATAGTTACAACGGCTGCCCCGCACTTCAAACCGAAACGCATTACTGCTTCACGGCAGAAATAGGCAGGGTGGTGGTACCCGCCCGCGCGGACTCACAAGAGGTCCTACCACCAGTAAAAAATCTATGTTTTCGTTTTCAATTGTGCAATAGTATATTTAAGACTGTTTGTTTTTTCTGTCTACACGGCACAAAGTGGCCTGACGTGTCTCATTATAGTCAGCGTACTGGAGATTAAGGTTTGGCTCGTAACTATATTTCAAAGCAGACTAAGACGGCTTAATATATTTGCCTTGTCACTAAGATTTACAGCACGACAAAAACAAAACGTCGCTGTGTATGCGCATCACGGGCAAGTTTCCCGACATCAATACACGATCTTACATAAATGTCCATTTAAAAAAAAACCGCCTCAGAATAAAAATCACCTTCTTATCTGTCGAACTGTACGTGAGTCGCCGTCGCTGCGTTCTTTGTTTATTGCGAAACCTGTTATAAGGAAACGAGAGCTTAATGAATTTTGCCTCGAAATCCTATTATTAATAATAATATAATATAACTAGCTGACCCGGCAAACATTGTTTTGCCGTATATAAGATTTCTAGGGAATTTCTAGTGTAGAAAAAAAAACTAACTTATTGTAAGTGTGTAAGGATGTGGTAAATGAGTGAAAGAGGTATGTAGTGCTGTGAACGATGAGGGAATATATAATAAAAATAACAAAACCTCATTCAACCACATAATACCTCAGTATAACAAAAAAAATATGTCCAAATAAAAAAAAATATGTTAGGGGTGGACAACCCTAATCACTTAGGGGTATGAAAAATAGATAGTAGCCGATTCTCAGGCTTACTGAATATGCATAAAAAATTTCATGAGAATCGGTCAAGCGGTTTCGGAGGAGTATGGCAACGAACATTGTGACACGAGAATTTTATATATTAGATATATTGTAAATGCGAAATTTTGTGAGGAAGTTCGTTATTCTTAGACGTAAAAACGAATGATCGGTCTTTCGTGAAATTTTGATAACTTATGCATCTGTATATTATTATCATCTATACTATAATATAGTATGGTCAAAGAAAGGTAGATGGCGTGTCGTTTAAAAAAAAAACTCGATTTTTATACAATTGGCGATAGTGACAGCAGAGGATGATCGGATTTAACTTTTTTCCTGCTTAAATGAGTGGACGAGCTCACGCTCCACTTGATGTTAGTTACTGGAGCCCATAGATATCTACAATGAAAATGCCGCCAACAACCTTGAGATATGAGTTGTAAGGTTCCACTTTTAACAACGGCTGCCCCGCCCTTCAATCCAAAACTCATTATTGCTTCACGGCAGAAATAGGCAGGGTGGTGCCTACCCGTGCGGACTCACAAGACGATACTGATAAGTACCTAAGGTTTCTCCTGTGTTATTAGTACCAGAATTCATTCAAGACAAAATTAATTAGACCCAAAACCTCATTACCACATAACTTTGATAAAGAAACCGCACCCCATAAGTAATCGAAGTCTTATGTCGTGGTATAGCACTCATTGTCACTAATCGGTTGTTCCACGACGTAGTTTTCCCAGCAGATTAATGACTCCAATGGAAACGCTACGGAGCTACGACCATTCTCAGATATCCAATCGATATCTTTACGTGATTAGTATTTAGTTTAATTTGTCTCATTAAGTTTTGCTACTGATATTTCTTCTATTCGATTTTGATATTTCAGAATTTTTAATGAGTATTGAGAACAATAAATACTATTTGAAAATCTATTTAGAATTCTTAGAAGTATTAACTTCAATTACATTTCACTAGATGATGACCGGTTTTTTTTTATAACGCCATCTTGTTGTGTCTTTAAAGCGGTTAGTTGCCCTCAATTAAGAAAAATAGTATTATTATTCGCCAATAAAATAACATTTTCTGAAAATAAATCGTAGCTAGATCGATTTATCGCCCCCGGAATCCCCTGTATACTAAATTTTATGAGAATCGTTGGAGCCGTTTCCGAGATTCAGATTATATATATACATATATACAAGAATTGCTCGTTTAAAGGTATAAGAACATAAAAGGCTTTATGTACCTAATTAAGCGTCAAGTAAGATATCTGTAGTATTCTTGACTTATCATTGGAATCTTTAGCAGGGTCGTTGAATTATTTCCTGTAATTGAAATTCTAGATCTAATTTAAAGTCGGTTTAGTGTGTGTATGATAGAGAATTTACGGTAGGCAGCGGCTTGGCTCTGCCCCTGGCATTGCTGAAGTCCACGGGTGACGGTAGCCTCTCACCACCAGGTGGGCCGTATGCTCGTCTGCCTACCAGAAAAAAAGAGATTTTTACCTTAAAAAAAGGAGGTAAAAAGAAATCGCATAGAAGGCTTTACTAAGTGCCAATCTTAATACATATTTATTGACTACAAATGCGTGAATAATTTATCAACCATAAGTAAAACACGCCCATCGTTCGCATCTCAAACGTTATTAAGTGCACACGCACTTATTAATTTGCAAATGTTTACCTATCTTCTAATAAGATCGTGTTCTAAAAAATTCTAAAGCAATATAATATGTTAAGGTGTGATAAAAGTAAAACTTGTCCTCTGTAAAACAACATCCATTCTTGATAACACGAAACAACTTTGTACGCTTCCTCGGAATTCGGCCTGTTGGAGTTCCAACGTAATTATCATTTAAATTGTGCCCACCGAGCTACCACTTGACACTTGACAAATGTAATGGCGATAGACCGACCGCTGACAGCGTTTCAAGAATTTTTATACTCTCATATCCAAGGTTTTATACGACCGCGTTAGTTCCCCTTTAGTCCGCTTACAACGATGCTTTAGCGATTCTATCACAACACTCAATAGTCTTACGTACAAGAAATAAGATTTAAAATCGTGCGATTTGTTTTCAAATAACAGCTGTATTATCTTTGTCGAGTCTCACAGGAAAGCAAAAACGATTCTTACAGAACGATTTCGTAAAGCGTTTTATCTATATCCGAATAGAGTTCAAATTGGTCGATCTATACGTTACATCGAACATTACTTTTCCGTTTCGGTTTTAAACTAACACAGTTGATGTTTCGCTCGTAAAAACTCCCGATAATTGTTCTTATAAATGTCGTTCTATTTAATTTCCATTTGATTGGACGTACGTTTGTACGTAGCGTTGACGTTTTTATTGTAATTAATTTGTTCGATATACCGCGTGCCGGTTCAATGATGTTATCAACGAATTACGACCGGTGCCTACGTAAATTCGTTTTATACGTGTAATTTTATTTTCGTTCCTTATAAATTATGTTAATGGCCGCGTATGAATACGTGTTCTCGAAATTAAAAGTTGTTTTTATAAGCCTTTTTAGGGAAGTCGCTTTTTTTTATCATTATACGTAGATGCGCGCGGTTGAACGCACGCATCCCTTAAGTTGATAAGGAGTTTGTGGCACGCTTTACGTTGAGAATTGGAATGCACAATAAAATTTTTAGAGTTTATTAGTGGTCCCTTGCTTGTGTAGTAAGGGGAAGTTACTTTTTTATATTTTTTTAAGCTATTGCATAGCTTCTATCGCGGGCCTTGAGCGCGGTGACTGAATCAGGAAATTCCGTAACGAAAATAACCTGACACCCCCACTACGCCTATAATAGCCGGCAAACTTCTTGAGCATTTGTTGACGTAGTGGGGGTAAGTTTGCGCATGGTACACTCACGTGCAAAAACATTATTTACTCTGCGTCATAATGCAATTAAATTATTAAAATCAACATATGTATTTATTTATATATTTATTAGAACATCAACAAAAAATATAGGTTAATAATTGTAATAATTTAATCTTGGGGTAAAATAGATATTCCTTCTATTAAGTCAAAACTAGAGCTGTTGCCAGGTCTTCGTTCAGTTGAAGCGATTTTTTTTCGTTATCATAATCTTGACCATTATCATCATCACTGTTTTCATCACCCGAGTCGCCATCATCGTGATAAGTCGACATAGGGCTCATCGGTGTAGTTTACGACTCGGTCGGTTCGATCTTCTTTTTTGTCTATAATTAATTATTTTTTGAAGATATTCGATTCGTAGTAATCGAATGTTACTTTTTTCAATTACCAGCTTCCGATTATTTTCTGTTTTTTTTTTCCATCTGAAGCCTAGCTCTTTCATAATTCGTCGTAAACTTCATTCCGAGCCATTAAAATGTATATCTTCTTTAAAATTTTCGAAGCCTTTCTACGGTACGGAGTTTCGCTGCTTGTTATGTAGTTATTATGATTACATCTTTTTATTACAGATTGAACGAAACTATCCATTCCGGTAACTTTCTTCTTCCCTGATCTTTTCTTACCCGGAGTCCCAAGCACGATGAGCAAGCCAGAGCCTTTAGCTTCGTTAATAATGCACCTAACAGTACTCACTGATGTTTTTGTTGCTTCCGAAGTCTGTTTTACTTTTTCCATAATATCATTCTTCCCCTGTTTTATAATGAAGCAATATACGTCGTACACAATTTTTCTACCCTTTCTTTTGAATACTACACCAGTTTGTCGCGGCATAGTGTATTTTTTATAAAAAATCAACAAACACTCAACAAATAGCAATGGCAACAAAGTCAACAAGCAATTATAACAAAATATAACTTAACGATTAATAACGATAGACTTTTCACTGTACGCAAGCGTACTTTTGGGAGCAAGCGGAACGAAGGCGCGGTGCGGGACGCAAGGTTCGACTGATCTACCAATAACGCGCTCGATACGATTTCCCCTGCCGTCGCGCCTCACCCTCACCACCAAAGTGATCTAAAATTCGGTTCTGCGCAGTCAAGGTCATTTGCTCACGATGTTTGCCGGTTACTATACTATGTAGCTCGCGTTCAACACATTCACACGTTGCGCTGGTGTAGTGTTTGTGAATAAGCGCGCGGCGTGACGTCGCACTGCATGAGCATCATGAATCATGAAAAGTCTGCCCATCTCTCTCTCACGCGGTCTAGCTTATGAGTGTGAAGGGGACAGATAATGTTTTGCTTTTGTTAATGTTTATAAATATAGCGTGGTCTTATTTTTATTATTGTTTTAATATTAAATTATTATCGTCTAATTGTAATTGCATAAGTTGATAAAAAATGCTTTGCAATAGCTTTACCGCGGCAGTCCCCGAGTGCCACACGTCTTTTTTTATTGCCCTTGTGGGCAGATGAGCATACGGCCCACCTGATGGTGAGTGGTTACCGTCGCCCATAAACTTCAGCAATGCCAGGGGCAGAGCCAAGCCGCTGCTTACTGCATAATACGCTCCACAAGCCTCTTTTAAAAAAGGAAATGTCATAGCGCTCGGGAAACACCGTGGAGGGGAGCTCATTCCATAGCCAAAGGGATAAACTATATAGGACTAAAGCATCGGTTCGACTTGTGGATTAGCTTTCAGTCCTTGATATGAGGTAACGAGGAACGGTCCACGCCACAGCTTAAAGCTCAAGCTCCGTGATTGATATAAGCTTGGAAGGGAAATAAATTAGAAATGTTTAAATACTAAGAATACACGCTTAACAAGCAGACCGAATTAACAATGAATTTCATCTTTTTTATCTTGTTGATACCAGAGTATTAGAGCGAAGTTATAAGATCATTCTTTGGTCATCCATGATTGATGCTAGTGCAAATTTACAAGTTAATATGGCGTCGCGAAAGCGGTGAAAATGACTGGGAGATTTCGTCACACGCAAATTTATAATAATTACAATTATAATAAGAAGATTATAATTTAAGTAATTACTGGTAGGTACTAACTACTACCCTGCCCATTTCTGCCGTGTAGCAGTAATGCGTTATGTTTGAAAGGTGGGGCAGCCGTTGTACTAAAGACATAGAGCTCATGTCTACAAATGGGTGGAGGCATTTAGATCTTTCATGTCTATGGGCTCCAGTGACCACTTAACATCAAGTGGGCCGTGAAGTCGTCCACTCGTATTCGAAAAAAAAAACAAGCTAATAAAGCGTCTTATAAAAGTGTTTTTTTTATAAAATTGATTTGATGCGAGCTTTCTCAGTCTGCTATGTGTAGATGGTGTCCTACAATCTCTCAATCGCCCGTTTATTTCCGACCCAAAGGCACTTTCATTCAGATTTTATCCGTTTTAGGTCTTAAAATTAGAATTGTCGTGTCCAAAACATTTTCGATTGAAAAAATACGATCGTATCGACGTTAATTCTCTCACAATTAAAAACATTCTGAACGTTACGATAAATGTCTTGTAATGTGACACCTTATGAAGGATGGGTGCACACCGAGTGACAAATATAAAAGAAATAATATACTGTTATAAGTACATATACTACAGCCGCATCAATCTATACTAATATTATAAAGAGGAAAGATTTGTTTGTTTATTTGTTTCGAATAGGCTCCGAAACTACTGGACCGATTTGAAAAAATATTTTTCCATTAGAAGCCGACATTGTCCCTGATGAACATAGGCTACTTTTTTTTTTTTAAAAATTATTTAATTTTTTTGGTTTCATGTGTGTTTTAATGTTTCCGAAGCGAAGCGAGGGCGGGTCGCTAGTAATATATAAATTTGAAGGAAATTATTAAAAAAAATGTAATTGTAAATTTGTATTGTAATACAAAATTGTAAGGCTCTGGCTGGTAATCGTTCGTGATTCCTTGTGGTTATTGCCTTTAACGGTCTAGTGAATCGGATTAATGTACCTAGAGGTCACGGTTCGATTCCCATTCAAAGTAATCATCTTTGCTATAGATACAGATTTAATTTAATATATTGATAATAATAACAGCCTACAGCTAGCTAATTTAATGTAACCGAGTGAACGATGCAAAGAAAAGCCTACGCGAAGATAATCATTAATAGTTGCTCATTTTTTTACTCTGCACAGGTTTATCCTAGGTACTGGACAGGAATCATTAGGTAGATTGAAATCTCAATAGAATAACGAAACTAAATCCGAATATGACAGAAACAGGTTAGACCGCCGGTTGCACTCACTAGTTTAATATTTTCTAAAACATCATTTAAATACTTATTACAAGAGCAATGGAGATTAAAAATATTATTCGATAAGTAATTATTACTTGCTGATGATAGTTGGTTAGGTTCACGGAAGAAGATCACGCGGACGCCCACCTACCCGCTGCTTAGTGCGAGTTTTTTAACGTTCTCGATAGCGTAAAAGTTAACTCAAATTAGTATGTAGTGGAAACATTTGCCTACGTTTGCCACTAGAGGCGCTGTTCCAACTGCATACAAATTTGAGTTAACTTTTACGTTTTCGAGAACATTAAAAAGCTCGCACTAAGCACACCGATCTGGTAAAGACGCTCACTGGCCTGCTAGTAGCCGAGGTTATAAAGATCGCCGAGGACAGGAAGACGTGGGGAAGCATAGTGCATCGAGTGGTCAACATTTCAAACTAGGCACGACCTTCAGCAACGAACAAACAGAAGATTCAGACGCTATGACATGTCCTTCTTCAAACGAGGCCTGTGGAGAGTATTAAGCGGTAGGCAGCGGCTCGGCTCTGCCCCTGACATTGCTGATGTCCATGAGCGAGTAACCACTTACCATCAGGTGGGCCGCATGCTCGTCTGCCTGCTCGGGCAATAAAAAATAAAGAAGAGAAATTATTATTATTTTCTTCGTACCAAAAATTCAGCGATGAAGTTTCGTGATGCTCCCGGTGTGATCACGAGATAATAATAATGGTGGACACAGAACAAACGAGCGTCGATAGTAATCATCGCGGTAGGCGCGTAAATATCGACGCGATGCAGCCCCGATAACCGACTACCAGCTCCGTTTATACTTGTTTTATGTTCGGCCGCGATCACGATACGAAGCGATTTATTGTCGCCCGTCTGCAGCTGAATACGCGGCTACTTGAGATGTTTCTATCACAGAGTAAGTAGCGTTAAGAAAGTCATTTTCGTAAGGCCACGCTGCCGGCGAAATTTTCAGGAACCAAATTAACCAAATGAAGTCGTCGTGGCTTAACAGATAAGACGTCCGGTGCATTCGTGTTGAGCGATGCACCGGTGTTCGAATCTCAGGCGGGTACCAATTTTTCTAATGAAATACGTACTCAACAAATGTTTACGATTGATTTCCACGGTGAAGGAATAACATCGTGTAATAAAAATGAAACCCGCAAAATTATAATTTGCGTAATTACTGGTGGTAGGACCTCTTGTGAGTCCGCGCGGGTGGGTACCACCACCCTGCCTATTTCTGCCGTGAAGCAATAATGCGTTTCGGTTTGAAGGGTGAGGCAGCCTTTGTAACTTACTTGAGACCTTAGAACTTATATCTCAAGATGGGTGGCGCATTTACGTTGTGGATGTCTATGGGCTCCAGTAACCACTTAACACCAGGTGGGCTGTGAGCTCGTCCACCCATCTAAGCAATAAAAAATAAACAAATAAAACCATCATCTCCAGCAGGGGCTTTATACGGCTTTGTATCGCCATTGCCTTTTTTTTATTCGCGCGGACTCACAAGAGGTTCTACCACCAGTAAAACTTATTGAGTTTATTGAGCTTCGATCTGTTTCGATAAGTAGCTGTAAGTGTTCGGCTCTACCATACTTATTCTTTGACGCGCATCGAAAAATTACTATGTTGATACAGTCGAATCGAAATAGACACGTGAAATACGAGGCAATGATGCCCGTAAACACGATTTTAACATTCGATTTATGAATAACCGCTAGATGTACGTACGGAGCTCACTGAATGAAAACATTGTTACGAAACAAAATGTCGGACGAGTTACGCTCTATCGTAAAAAAAGAGGTTTTATAGTCGTGTTATAAAGAAATAGACGAGCTTCGGATAATGCAGTGCATTAAAAATGATGCTTTACGATTTCTTTGCAATAATTTTTAATAACAAGGTTGTCGGACGTGCGGGTTAACTGTGAAGGTCGTGGTTCCGTAGTATATAAATATTTTTTAATACTTTTAAGTATGATCAATAAAATTAAATTCCGGTAGGCAGCGGCTCGGCTCTGTCCCTGGCATTGCTAAAGTCCATGGGCGACGGTAACTACTCACCATCAGGTGGGTCTTGTGCTCGTCTGTCTACAAGGGCAATAAAAAGAAAAATAGTGAATCAACATTTTTTTTAAAACAATTAAGGTCTTTTCTCCGTTTACAGGATCTCTCACGTGGTATGTCTATCTATGTAAAGCATGTACCAAACTTAATGTAGACTATTCCAAATTAGCACATATTATTATTATTATCTTTTTTGCGCTTAGACGGTCACGTGATGCTAAGTGGAAACTGGGGCCTATCAACAACGTAAATGCAGCACCCTATTTGTAGACATGAGTTCTAAATCTTAGTTCTATAGTGCAACAGCTGCCCCGCCCTTCAAACCGAAACATTAATGCTTCACGGCAGAAATAGGCAGGGTAGTGGTACTTACCTGTGCGGTCTAACAAGACGCACTAACACTAATTTAGAATCGATTGCATTAACAATTAAATCTATCGCAAAATAATTCGCATTGGACAGTTTTTTCAGAAAGTTTGTTACTATTTTCTTCGTCATTTTCGTTTTTATTTCTGAATCATTAGCAATCCCACTAATATTAGTGTAATTCCTGGTGGTAGGACATATAATGCGCCTGTCTCTTTCTGTCAGGACGTGGTGATGCGTTCCGGATTGGACGAGACAGCCGTTTTACAATACAGTTATTGGAATTCCGATCTTAAGTCTGAAGATGGATGGTGGAATTCACGTCATGATGACTAAAGACTTCATTTAGCATCAGCTGGGCACCGAACAAATATCTAGTCGAATAAAATTATTACTTGTCAATAAATTTGTATTTTAAACACATCTGTATTAATATTTAGTATTAGCATACAGTAACAATAAGCACACAAATTAAGTGGTTTTATTTAGTGATAATTGTACCTCGCAGTAAACAAGACATACCAGAGCTGAAATAAAGGTTCTTAATGATTTTAAACGAAACGGAGATATTTTGTTATTGTTTTGGTGGCTGGTGGTAAATGCCGCCACCTATCTTGAGAGATGAGTTCTAAGGTCTCAGTTTTAGAGTACAATACGACAGCTGCCACACACTTCAAACCGAAACGCATTACAGCTTCACGGCAGAAATAGGCGGACTCACAAGAGATCCTACCACCTAAGAACTTATATCTCAAGGTGGGGCGGCGCATTTACGTTGTAGTTGTCTATGGGCTCCAGTAACCACTTAACACCAGGTGGGCTGTGAGCTCGTCCACCCATCTATGCAATAAAAAAAATAGACAGGGTGGTGGTACATACCTGTGTGTACTCACAAGACGTCCTACCACCAGTAAAAATACACAGCTCGTTTAACAGTCAGCTCCGTTTTAAAAGAGAAAAAAAAACATCTCCCGAACCCTAAAAAAAAAAAGATTTATGAAATACATCCGAAGCGTAAAAGTGCACGATAAAAATTATATTTTACAAGCGCCGTTGTTTTTAGTTTTTTTACAAAACGTAACGTAGTGAGCACCTACCCATCAAAATTCCGTAATTAATGTTCGGCGAAATTTAAGTCAAAGCTGTTGAATGGTATAACCGAGATGGAGTTCTAAGTTAAGTTAGCAGACCAGTATATTTAGTGGTATTTCTTTTTTTTTAAAGTTTCTGTAGTCCGATTTATTCAGAAACTAGCTTTTGTCCGCGACGCTGTTGGCATGGAATAGTTACTTTGGCATAACGCTAAATTTTACCCCCACTTCATTTAAGTAGGCAGCGGCTTGGCTCTGCTCCTG
Source organism: Bombyx mandarina (assembly GCF_030267445.1). Taxonomy (NCBI): domain Eukaryota; kingdom Metazoa; phylum Arthropoda; class Insecta; order Lepidoptera; family Bombycidae; genus Bombyx; species Bombyx mandarina. Next base: position 2,299,068 of record NC_143216.1, read on the forward strand.
GCATTGCTGAAGTCGATAGGCGACGGTAACCACTTACCATCAGGTGAGCCTACAAGGGCAATAATAAAAAACGTAGAAAGTGAAAATATTTTTGAATTATAGAATGTTAAGGAGCTATTTAAATCCCTATTTTGAAACATTCTTTCTTGATGCTCCACTTGTATTGGCCTTACCGAGATATTATATTGGAGTTCGCGTGAATCCCTCCTACAGCGTCAGATTAGGTACTTGGTCCTCCCTAGGGGGTGGCGTGCCTCTGGTACACCCGTGTCCCCCTTCACAGCTCGATCCTGCTCCATCTGCACTACATGCCTATGTCACCGGAGCCTCCGCGCCTCCATCTCCCCCATGACATTTGGCGCACCAAAAAACTCCTTCACGTCTTTGTTTTCCGGACACGCCAACTAATATCATCTCTTTTTTTTCCCTACCTATGCTGATAGCTTTGAGAGGCTATTTCAACTTCACCCTAACGTGTGTAGGTGAGCTCACGGGGCTCAAACCGGAGTGTTGCTAACCCTGACCCTAGCAAGAGCAGTGCTTCGCAGAATCTACCACCGGATCGGAAACGCGAGCCACTGAGAAGATCCGGCGAGAAACTCAGTGGACTGTGTCTATGGGGCACGTCATCTCTACTATAAAACCAACGCAACTAAAACAACATTCCGTTCTCTTCCCACGTTTAATATTTACTTCAGACGGTACCAAAGTCAAAACAAGTCATTAATTTATGTATCAAACGTAACATGGCTTGGCACACAGTTTATCCAAGCACAAAATGCCCGTATATCGATACAAAGACGTTCACGCCTCGTAAATGTTATAGAAAGCGGCAACGTGAAATGGAAATCGGACAGTTTTACTCAATTCCGATGAGTTCAGGATATAGACCATATATATTTCACATTTGGAAAAGAAAAACAGATTCGATTTCGTATGTTACCTGTCGTGAATTGTTTAAAGTTTGAAACTGGATTGAACGCGATTCCTCTTTTCAATTTGTTTGTTACTTCGATCACAGTGAGACAGTGCAATAAGGTTTCTGGAGGAGATCAAGCGTTATGTCTACAACATGAAGCCTTAGAGATATAATTTAAAAAATATGTTATAATCCTCCCTATCTTAGTACTAAAGCCGTATTAGCGCAATATCGGACCTGAGCGTAATTTCGAAATGTTCAATGAGTAATGGACAGAAACTCATTATAATCAATGATATCCAACGCCTAAACTGTTGTCTAGAAAATAATCTAAGCACTCCTCGGGTCACCCGGAGAGCTCTGTGCTCTCTTACCGAGATAATGTTCTTAAGCCCAGAACGATTTAAAGAAGAGGAGATTATTGATATTAAATTAATGGCTTGTATTTTTAATGATCTAAAGTTAAAACCACTCGTCACTTGAGCTTAGCGTGTTAAGGCAAACTCTACTTATGTCCACGTAATCAAAAACATTAATTAAGTAACGAAACAAATACTAGAAGTTCGATATTTATGTGTTTCATAGATCAAAAGCTTTAAAATTATCAATTTGAATATAAATTACGAGTCTTCTTGAAAGATCGCTTCAAAGAACCTCAGAATAAAAACGCCCGCTTTTTCTATTTATCCCACCGAACGTATAACTTCAAAATGTTTGTTTAAATTACAATATTTACGAGCAGAATTAGGCGCTTACCTATTAACTGCCGGTTATATTTACCACCAAATAGCTGTTTTAGAATTTCGTTTAAGCATTTAATTACCTTGTGATGGACAACCTGTTTTCCTTCGATGTTCATTGGTTACTTGAAATTTTTATATCAGGCCGATAAATTAGCCACCTCTCTTGTACTAATTGGGGATAATTAACTATGTATCGCTAGCCTTGAGATTAAAGACTGAATTTTGGATTCTATAGGAATTCGTGCAGTCAATGGCAATGGAATATCGCGTCAACATGTTCCGCATCTACCGATTGTGTGACTTTTATTAAAAAAATAATAATAATTTCCGTAGCAAATTCTGTTTCCACAAAGGAAATAGGGCAGATGTTAAATTTTTGTTCCTTCAAAGAACTGACACTACTAACGTCGTTTCAAACTTCGTCTCGTGTAACTCGGCTCAGGATCGGCTTTGTTGAGTTAGCAAATACAATTTGGGGTCAAATTACGTTGTCCAGCTAGATAAGATCCACAGATTTGTTGATGGCTTTCTGAAGCTACTCCTCCGTCTTCAAAGCATACTAGCGATTCCATGTCATCCACTGAGTTTCTCGCCAGATCTTTTCAGTGGGTCGCGATTCCGATTCGGTGGTAGATTCTGCGAAGCACTGCTCTCGCTAGGGCAAGTTTTGGAAAATTCTCTCATGTTGAGCCCTTGAGGTCACGTTAACTTACCCGTCCGGGCGTATCTGGAATAGCCTCTTAAGCTACCAGCGAAAATATTGGGAAAAAATGTCATATCAAATTAATTTGTAATTAGGTAGATATCCTCGTTATTGCCTCCTCACTTGTCGAGGAGGATACTCTAAGGATGTCAATGTCGAAATATGGAACTAAAATAAATGGAACAGACCAAATAAAAACAGTGCAAAAACAAACAAAAAAATAATAACAAGTCAAACTAAATATTTAAAAACACTCTTCTATTGACACGGTTATCCTGATTAACATACATACAAAATAATTGTTTTTATTGTAAAATAAGTCCTATCACCAAATGTTAAGGCTAAAACAAAATAGGTGGGTTTCATTTTTGTTCCACAAAGTCATTCCTTCATCGCGGAAGTCGTTCGTAAACAAGTCTTTTTAAAATTTCAGTTAAACAAACCTATTATCCATACATATAAATAAAATTGGAGTGTCTATTTGTAATATTAAGTTGTAGTATTGAAATAACCACATTTTACTACATGCATGCTTTTTACTACATGCATACGATACATACACCAAAATAACATTTTGTACAATTTTTGTCTGTCTGTCTGTCTGTTTGTTCCGGCTAATCTCTCGAACGGCTGGACTGATTTTGACGAGACTTTCACTGATAGGTAGCGGATGATATAAGAAGTAACTTAGGCTACTTTTTTTAGACTAGCTTCGCCCTGCGGCGTCACTTGCGGTACGACAATAGCCGCCGGTAACGTCGCGAGACTCAGCTACCTATTAATAATCAAATTTAATGTTTCCGAAGCGAAACGAGAGCTGGTCGCTAGTTCTTTAATATTTTTGATCACTTCGTTGTGCTAATACGCAATGAACAGTAGGCAACGGGATCCGGGTTCAATTCGTTGATTCGAAAATATTTGATATTATGTGTGGGTGTGTTTGTCTTTATCTTGTAATCGTGTGGATTCTCTTTTTTATGGCCTTTGTAGGCAGACGAGCATACGGCAAACCTGCTTGAGAGCATAGGTGGCCATCGCTCATGCAGGCCAACAATGTCAGTGGCAAGTACTTGCCTAGCACTGAGTACTCCGCAAGCCTCGTTTGAAGAATGACATGTCGGAAGCCATACTCAGGAAAATATCTTAGGACGTGAGGAAGCCAGGGCAATCCGGGTGTGCTTCGGCCATCTTGCAACTACAAGTTAGACATTTTTAATACGCTTTTATTAGTTTAAGACGTATGTATGTTTGTAACGGAATCTTTGAACATGACCCCCTTCAAAACGTCCGATTAACTCAAAATTTGATATACTTATTTAAGGACCGATGACAATTCAACATTTAAAAAAATATATTGAAAAAATTGAAATTAAACTAAAAAATGAGAAATAAATAATAGTTTAAAAAAAACTAACAAAATACGTTTTTATAGAAAATCTAACTAAAAATTGGAAATGAAAATAAATTTTAATAAATTTGAATCAAACATAGTGTAAGAAAAAATGATTTTATTGTAAAAACAGCGTGGGGTGCATGGTATCAGTAGTTATAAATATTTTATGAACAGATATGAGCAGAAGGGTTATTTTGATAATATCCTGAAAAGCACCCCACGCTTTTTTTTTACAATAAAATCATTTTTTCTTACACTATTTTTTAATTCAAATTTATTTAAATTTATTTTCTATTATTTAGTTGGATTTTCTATAAAAGCGTATATTATTAGTTTTTTTTAAACTATTATTTATTATCATAAGATTTCTTTAAGCAATTGTTCTAAAAACTAACGTATAAATATCAAGATTCTTTAACTAGTAAAAAAAATTTTTTTGCCAATGATTTACCCAATTTTATAGTTCTGTTGTCTACATATACACATTAACATCAATCGCTTCGTCTTGTTTAACAAATAACAGCTCACTAACCGGAGCGTGGACAGCATTTTTGTTTTTCAAAAGATTTCAATTACAAGAAGCGTCAAGTGAAAAGTGAATATTATTCATTCGCGCCCATCAACTTCGTTTCACTTGTCCGTCTGTTAAAACACATCTTCATCTAATGGATTCGCTTGTCGGCCATGTTTATTGTATCGCTCACAATTTTTTCACGGATTCGAATTAAAGCCCGTCCCTGTTTGACTTTCCACGGATGTATAATAAACTTTCGCGTTTGTTTATACGATAAAATCGGAGTGCCGCCGGTGAAGGGTTTATTTATTTTGCTTAATTGACGTGTCAGGGATAAGTCAAGACGTATTAATTGTCCGGACATTGACGTAAAATTTTTTTAAGCGGATTTATACAATTAAAGTTTTTTTTTTAATTGTATGGAGCTATAGTGGAAACTATTCCCGCAGCGATAAACTATAAACCTTAACGCCAATGAAATATAGTACAAATTTGTCAAATTCCCTGGAGTTTTTAAGAAAAATATTTATTCACTAGATTCCTAGCGCGACCCGGTGTTAAGTTTCTGGTGTCAAAGTCTGCTGTCTGCCTAGTGTGAATGCCATCATACTGCGACATGAGTTCTATGTTTAATGAGCACAGATATAGAAGAAAGACAAAATAAGTTACTGTCATTTTCTTTGTTTATCAACTAGTTTATTTTATTGTTTAGTTTAGCTATTGACATATTTTGTTACCAATCATTAAAACAGTCAAAAGATTTGTTTCTTGTTACTTACAAAACAAAAAGCTTAAAACGAAAGAGACAATGCAATAGATCAAATGAATTTAAACTTTGAGTTCCACCACCTTCGATGGACCACTGAGTGAAAATTATTTTGAAATATACAGACATTAATTTTTTTTATAATTTTATTAAGTTCATATTTCGTGGATCCGGCATCCTATCGTTTACCAAACAGTTTAATGAACAAACAAATTTTATTCGGCTTACAAAAACCATTCAATCCAGTCCTATTTTCAAATTAGACTGCGACTGTACACACGACTTGGTACAGTTAGCGTCAAAAATAAATAAGTGCAACGCTTGTCGTGTTCGTATTTGACTAGCGTAAGTAAATTCGAGCTGACAACGCGTGCGCGGCAGCAGTCGGCTTAGTTGCGTTCCTAGGGCTGCCACTACCATTACATTTTAATGTGAATTGTCGTCGAACGAATGGAGTAAAACTTCAAAACGGTCAAATGTTTCCTGTAGCGAAAACGACGGAAAATAACTATTTATATTTCTTGAAAAAAGTTTCACTTCGTATTACACTTACGTAGTTACATTTAGGTATGTGAACATAACGCGGCAAGTGTTTTTCATGTGATAACGTCTTATAAATCGATGAACACCGGCTGCACTCACGAAAAAGTGTCACGTTCCTCTCAAGAGGAGCGTGAGCTTGCAAGCGAGAGCGCGGAACATGCGTTAGAGAGGCACGTTCGGCCCAAGCGTTGGCTTGTGACACACTTATCTCTCTTCTCGCGTGATATCAGAGCCAGCAATTCGAATAGTTCCCGATCCATTAACGGTCCTTTTAGGTACCACAAGCACCGGTCACCGTCCTCGTCGAACCCGTCGTTTGCGACGAAGGGCTCGACGAGCGAATTAACCTACAGACACAGCCCACTGAGTTTTTCGCCCGATCTTCTCAGTGGGTTGCGTTTCCGATCCGGTGGTAGATTCTGCGAAGCACTCCGGTTTGAGCCCCGTGAGCTCACCTACATGTTAAGGCGAAGCTGAAATAGCTTCTCAGAGCTATCAGCAGCATAGGTAGGAAAAAAATCGAATAGTTCTGAAGTTATCACACAAAACTATCGTCCGTGAACCGACTTTACAGACAACCAATTATTTTTGACGTTGGAATTTACTAGTGATAGTTGGGCACGGCATGAGATTGATTTATATATTTATTTACTACAATCTTCTTATAAAGTAATAGTCGATGTAGATGATAGCACCATCCTGGATATTTCGACAGTAAAATAATCGTCCTCTGAAGTTGAAGTCTAGACTTGGCACTCCACTAAAAATTTGGCTACGGTATTGAGAAATACGATAAAATTTTGGAAAACACAAATTTCGTTTCGTAAACACGACACAGCCCTATGTCAGCGTGACGTCTCGCAGCTAATCACTCTTCCACTCGACTGTACGATGGTTATCTGCTCATCGCCCACCGCGCCACTCGACATTATATTATTGACTTTGACTGTACTTGTTTCAACGTGGTACAGAAACTTAACGCGTCATGCTTCATCTGTGGGTTCCGTTTCGTCCTAAGTATGTTATGATAAAATTGTAATAGGATCGTGTTTGTGCATTAAGGATTTGAGAATAGCGATTAGGGTGTGTTGTTTAGCCCACCCTTAATAATTACTACAAGCAGTCCAAGTTTCTATTGGATAGTATAACGGTTGTCCTCTTTAAGCCGGAATGCATTACTGCTTTGCGGCAGAAAACGCCGCTCTGCACTGCTTATAGTAAGCTCTATTATGCCCAATGAGCATATGGGCGGGCATATGAGCATGGGCGACTTAACAGATGCTTCTGCATATACGTCGTCAGCGCAATCACGACCAATCTGACAAGAGCGTCCGTCTGAGAAGATTATGCCTAATAAAACGTTCTCTAAGAAGTATTTTATAGTTTGAAATGAAAATCACTCGCTCAACCGGTCATCGTTCTCGTCGAACCCGTCGCTTGCGTCGAAGGGCTCGACGAGCAAATTAACCCACAGGCACAGCTCACTGAAGTTCTCGCCGGATCTTCTCAGTGGGTCGCGTTTCTGATCCGGTGGTAGATTCTGCGAAGCACGGCTCTTGCTAGGGTTCGTGTTAGCAACGTCATCAGGTTTGAGCCCCGTGAGCTCACCTACTAGTTAAGGTTACGCTGAAATAGCCTCTCAAGGCTATCTCAGCTCAGGAAGGAAAAAAAACTCGCTCAAGTTTGAGTTCACCTGGCCAAAAGAATTGTTTGTTAACTTAATTTGGGCCAAATTTAATAACAATAACTAGTAATGAATTTAGGCAAAAATCCTAATTTTGAAATTAAGGGCATTCTGCGATATTTCTTTGTACATATTTATCCTTCTCAGCTGCTATTTAAAATAGAACGAACTTTACTCAAGGATGCTTGGAGAAAACTAAAATTTTATTTAAAAAAATCTATAGTAGAATGTAATACAGTCAAACCTGGGTAAGTGAGAACTGGATAAGTAAGAAAACTCTATAAATGAGAGTAATAGCAAAGACCCGTCATTTTAAGCTCCCAAAACCTCTATTGGCGAGAAACAGAAACCTCTGTAAGAGAGAGTCGTTTTTTCCTCATGGACTTCCGTAAGTGGGACTGCTACCTATCTATACCTCTATAAGCGACAGCCGAGTTTTATTTATTTATATTATTTAGGAGGAACAAATGACAAAACAAATTACAAATTTAACATCTGCTATTTTATGACTCATTTTTAACTTTCGTGGAACTTCCTATCATTGTTTTTGTATTGTTTTCTCGTGAATATTGAACCTATTCTATTTCGTGGAACTAAATAACGTTGTTATTTTATCGTATTCTTTTATCGCATTATTTTCGAATGGACACGTGTGCCTGTGTACCGTCCTGTTTGTCGGACTTACTCAGTTTATCGTTAATCAATTGCGAAGGAAAATTCTGTTCTGCATCATGTAAAAACGGAAAATTAAAGTACTGTCATTAAAGTCATAAACTTAAAATAGTGAATGCATTTGAATGCGGAAAATCGCGAATCGAAATTCAGAGGGAGCATTAGCGAGAAACTCGGGTTAGTGAGAAACCTCTATAAGCGAGAATGAGATTGTGCTCCCTTGAACTCTCGCTTATCCAGGTTTGACTGTGGTAGGTAGGTAGTAGGTAGGTAGGTAGAATGTAATAGTGTAATAGTACCTAATTTGAGGAGCAATTTAAAAAAAATTGAAGCTTACTTTCAGCTGTTTTAATAATCGTAATTTACCTATATTTAAATCCTCAGTTACTTTTCTCAGTTTAGAACAAAGATCAAAGAAAATAATTAAAGGAAAACCTTAAGAAAAAATCGAGAGCTTTCATAGAAATATAAACCTCGTTTAAGCATAAAAGTATCAGTATGCTCGTTAAGATTAAGTCCCGAAAGCTCTCTAATATTAACACAGACAATCTGCCTAATTGTGAATTTATAACCACATTATTCAGAAGAATAAAAATGAAATCTATAAATTTTTTTACTAAGAAAAGGCCGAAAAGCTCACGAAACTTTTAAACTAGAACTAAAGCTTTCCTAAATTTTAAACTAATTAGTTGTGATAATCTCCGTCGTCGTAAAATTAACTTTAAGATGGCGCTGTCGCTTTTTTTTTGTGTCCACGTAGTGTCACGATGTCGGCGACATCAAAGCAGTCGGCCTCTTTGAATTGCGTCGCTTGAAAGCCACCGCGCCGTGTACGACGCATGGATGGTTAAGTGCAGAACTAAACAGCTGACTTGTTCACGCTTATATTTTATATGTGTTCGTGTCATAAAGACGTCTGCCGTGATGCTCACAGTCCACTTGATGGTTTTTTTATATTTTTTATTGCTTAGATGGGTGGACGAGCTCACAGCCCACCTGGTGTTAAGTAGTCACTGGAGCCCATAGACATCTACAACGTAAATGCGCCACCCACCTTGAGATATAAATTGTAAGGTCTCAAGTATAGTTACAACGGCTGCCCCACCCTTTAAGCCGAAACGCATTACTGCTTCACGAAAGAAATAGGCGGGGTGGTGGTACCTACCCGTGCGGACTCACAAGAGGTACTGCCACCAGTAAAAGCTAGGTGTTTCCCGGAGTTCGAAAACTATGGCATAGATATTCTAAATGTTGAACGTTGGCTAATTTTCAATCACATTGGTTGCAATGTTACGATAGTTAGTAAATCATAATAAGCATGAACATAATTTTTTGTGTTGCCTTGAAGTAATTCCCCAAGAACCATGAACCTGTATGACTGAAGACGAATTACTCTGTTTCTACTGCGAAGCTTTTTTTTTCGAATGTAGATCTTCACGACAACCTAGAACTCGCATCTATTAGTAAGTATCTGAAAACAGCGTCGGAATGCTTCTTCGAAAAAACGGCGCGACACGTTAATACACCATTTCGGATCCACTTCATCCACTTCCGGTCCTTTTAGTGCTTTTAGGCATTCACCGGACAATCGCCGGACACCGTCCTCGTCGAACCCGTCGAATGCGACTAAGGGTTCGTCTTGCAACTTAACCTGCAGAGTTTCTCACCAAATCTTCTCAGTGGGTCGCGATTCCGATTCGGTGCTAAATTCAGCGAAGCACTGTTTCTTCTGCAGCATTAACAAAGTCTCCCAGGCTGAGCCCCTCAGCTCGCATACACCTTCGATGAAGCTAGCAAGCCCCTCGAGGTCACTAGCACTAGGCAAGCAAAAAAAGAACGAAGCAGTCACAACAATGAGACTAAACGCTCGTATTTTATAAGAAAAAGAGAGACAGTTGTTCTAACAATGCATATTATAAAAAAATAGTTCTTTGGATTTCGAAATCCGGTTAAAGAATATTTGTCAGTCTACGTATGTATCTACGCGCAATCATATAACGTATCGATAAGTGTCATCATAACATTGATTGAAATTTTAACATATTATCTTTATATTAATACGTGAAGCAAAAACTTTGTATCCCTTTCTACGAAAATTGCGCGGACGGAGGAGTATGAAATTTTCCACACTTATAGAATTATAGAGAAGAAGTGCACAATGCTAATATTTTTTTTAAATAATGCATAAAAGATACATTAAATCAATAAGGAAAACATTACACACACTACATACCATGTATTTGACGCACAGACGCATGCATACTATTTATTGTCAAACTTTTGTTCTTGACGTATATTTTGTATAGTGTAGCCTTGGCGAAATTTGTGATTATAGGAGTATAAAATACAATCATAATAGTGTACAAACTTACAATTCCAATTAATTATAGTCGAATTTCGACTACTGCGGGACCTCTAGTCATCATTAAGTGGCAAATCCAACTTATTTGCCATTTAATTAACATTAAAACAGCTTCACAATTATAACGTAATAATTGAGTCCGTGTCTATAGTTTTAATTAAAATTATTAATATCTCATACTAAAGGTGTCGTATATCATTCGAGTTATGTTAACGCTGTATATAAATATTAATTATGCAGATAATGGCTATAAATTATTGAGCAAGGCAATTAACTTTCGCGAAAACCTGGCTTATTGCATTCGACTAGTTTCAAGCAACTTATTTATTCCATAAACTTGAGTTAAATCGTTATTTTTAGTATGAATAATAATATGTTTAGTGTGATTTTTAAAGATTATTGCTGTAACGCTCAACATAGCATCAAAATATTGGAGTGGGTGGCTCCCGCAAAAGCGGTCTATTGCGGATATCGCTTTCTTCTTGTGAGAACACAATATGGATGCGTTTGGAAAATTGGCAGATTGTATTTACCGATCCTTATGGGCTCTCATCATCTGCTGTGATTTATATAATTGTCTACGTTAAACACGTAAACTCAATTGAAGTTCTATTAAAAATATCCAACTGTTGATGCTAATACCAAATAAAACGGACTTTTAATTACAAAGATAAATGTCACGTGTTAAACGAAATATAGGGGTAGAGGCCTAGGGGTAGAGGTCCCAAATGATGGTCGGACCAAATAGCGAAGGAACTAGGGGTACCTGTCAGCGACGCACTTCACCAAGCTACAAAACGGGATCGATGGAGACAGCTGGTTGACGGAATCGGACGGAGTCACGATCCTCAGCAGTGAGGGACCGATCGAAGAGAGAGAGAGAAGCGAAATATTGCTTAACACGTGACATTATTTATTTATTTACTTACTTAATTTCCGTAGTTCATGGTTAGCATGAAAATAGGCTACTTCAGCCATACAGCAGTCACATTCGAGACTGGTAACGTTCAAATTCAGATATTTAGATGGGTTCTCATTTCTATTTACTGGTGGTAGGACCTTTTGTGAGTTCGCACGGGTAGGTACCACCGCTCTGCCTACTTCTGCCGTGAAGCAGTAATGCGTTTTGGTGTGCCGTTATAACTATACTTGAGACCTTAGAACTTATATCTAAAGGTGGGTGGCGCATTTGCGTTGTACATGTCTATGGGCTCCAGTAACCACTTAACACCAGGTGGGCTGTGAGATCGTCCACCCATATAAGCAAAAAAAAAAAAATTAACAAGACGTGAGCTGTCGGCACGTCCACCCATCAAGAGCAATTAAATTCTTGAAGTCATGGTGAAGACGAATGACGGTAGAAAAAAAATACGTTTAAATTTATTTATTTATTCAGTTTCATGCACAAAGGCACAATGGCGGACTTAATGGCTGAGGCATTCTCTACCAGTCAACCAAGGGCGGTGTAGAGTCCTGTGGTATGTGCATTACTTATTGTTATTATAACTTTAATTTCGTCACAAGTCGAATTACTTAAATTTCATTTAATTTTACTTGTTTTCAACTTGTATTTGTATTGTCCAGTTTACTTGTAGTAAGGTTCAGGAGTTCGCGCGATTGGCTATTGGCTCGTTCAAATCATTATAGTATTGCGAGTTATGTAATAATTTTCGTATCGGCTTTTCCTCAATAATACCGATTAATGAATATGTTATGAAGACCGATGTTCTCGTGTCTCCTTTTTATCAGAAACATCACTGGCGATTTAAATGCAAATGACAGTTGAAAATGCAAATGTACATTTGAAATTTGGAAGCAAAAACTACTAATGCATCACTAACGCGTCATTAATTTTAATTACTTTACCTCGTGAATAAATAATTATCCATTAAATTATTATTATCTCTAAGCTTTATAGTGAGAAATAAGTTTGATTAAATCGTTTTGACAAAAGAAAATTTGTGTTCTTTTAATTATTTTATATGGACAAAGTAGGTGACGACCCGCATTTTATTTATGACGGAGAAATATGACATCAGATGAGTTTTTATCAGATGCCTTTACTGATTTATTAAGTTTTTGAATGATACTAGATTTATTTAGAATCAAACTCGTATTTTTTATAGAATCAAACTCACGCTGCGAACGGGTTTTTAGGTTGGATTTTTAAAATTTTGCGTATTTCACTCACACTCTTCATAGCCCTAACTATATAGGTACCCAAATCTAACTATTAATCATAATTTATGTTGCGTGTTCTCGCGTTTGATCCAGTTTTATTGCATTCATATACCGACTATATAAAAAAAAACATTGTTGACAAACTTACAATAAGATAAAAGCAAATCCTTATTGAATTTTCCAAGAAAAGAAAAACTATTGGTATCATGAGGAGACAACGGATTGGATTCCCTTTTTTTTTCGAGAGTTAATTTAGTATCATGTTAACTAACTAACTAACTAACCCACATTCCGGGTAAGATTTTAGTTTTGAATAACACCGGAAATAGTAACTCGATGGGGAAGATCCTAACGTCTATACTCCGATCGGTAATGGAACCCGAACCAGTATTGCACTAGTCCGGGCCACCGCACCTTCTTCGTGATTTGACTATATATTTCTATAAAAACTTAAAATGACATTTTCATGTTAAGTATATGTAAATGCGTTTACAACGATCGAAAATTTTATTGCATTTATAAATTTCGTAATTCAGTCGAGCTCTTTATATAAGTATATTTTAAGTAATATGAGTATATAATAGGTATGTATTTAATGTTGATTATTGCATTTTGAATATGTTTTCCCTGTCGGTTGTTCATAATTGTACTATAATTTCTATGTATTATTAGTAACATTAACCAGGTATTTAATTATGGAAATAATGTTACGCATTTAAAAAAACCTTATTGAAATTTAAGCTGGGCTTATGAAAATGAAAACGTAAGTATGTGCCCGATATTCTTAAAACATTAAAACATATTATACGATAAATTAAATCAGACGTACCCACATTGTTTGAGGAAAAGATTAACAAATGCATTACTGGTGGTAGGACCTCTTGTGAGTCCGCGCGGGTGGGTACCACCAACCTGCCTATTTCTGCCGTGAAGCAGCAATGCGTTTCGCTTTGAAGGGTGGGGCAGCCGTTGTAACTTATTTGAGACCTTAGAACTTATATCTCAAGGTGGGTGGCGCATTTACGTTGTGTATGTCTATGGGCTCTAGTAACCACTTAACACCAGGTGGGCTGTGAGCTCGTCCACACATCTAAGCAATAAAAAAAAATGCCATATATACACTTTGAGAAACACCCAAAAGGCGGTCATTAGGTATAATATGCCATAACGATGTTTTCGATCACGGAGTTTTGTACGCTTTACATTGAGGTTTCGAAAATAATTGAATTACTAGAGTAATAAGTATTTGCGCTCGAGTTAGCAAACGAATACAATATTGTAACGGCCGTCTGGTGTAGTGGTAAGTGACATGGTCACTACACAAGGGGGTCGCAGGTTCGAATCCCGCCAAGGGTAGTTATTTGTGTGATAAATACAAATGTCTTCTCCAGGGTTATGGATGTATATTAAATATACGTATGTGTATAATAAAAATCTTACATTTATATCCGTTATTTGGTACCTGTAACACAAGTTCTTTACGAACTTATCACGGGACCAGTTAACGTGGCGTGATTGTTAGTAAACATTTATTATTTATTTATTGTTTTTATGTATTATCAATGTTCTAGCATCAAGATAATTTCCCTTAGAATCAGTGTGTTAATGGTCGGTTGTGTTATTTCATCGCGTAGTGAACGCTGCGTACAGCGTGATGTATGACGACAGACAGACAGATAAATTGCTTATAATTTATCGTAGTGGAAGCGGTAATAGTCCTAATTACGAACGACGGGCGACTGACTCACTCTGAGTTATGGTTGATGAGAAAAATCCGTTTGAAATGTTATGAGCTCATGAGTTTTTGGGTCACAATTTTATGTTCTGTAGTTTTTCGATATCATTCGTTTATTTCAGAATGTGAAATTGGCATAACCGATTTGCGATGTGAAGTTATTTTCATTTTTTTTTTCTTGTTTTAAAATTTCTCATGAGAATGCCTATTAGGTTCAAAGTGTGCGAGTTACTATTCTGATAAGTTATAAACATGAGGCTCGTACACTTGTTCCATTATTGATCTGTGATCAAATTTCTTTGTTTTGTTTTAATCAAACATCAGCCAGAGCGAATTTCTTTCAGACCACAACTACAAACTCAAAGGATCAGAGCGTAATAGGAAATGACGCGGGAGTCTTATAGCTTTGTTAAATTGTCTCCTATTCAATAAACATTGAAGTATCACAAACTAACTGTCTACTTTTATAAAAGCGGTTAGTTCTGCAGTTAATGCGCTGATTGCTGGGCGAATGGTTTCGAGTTCAATTTCCATTTTGGGCAAGCTTTCATTTCTTTACGTATGTGTATCAATCACCCTTTGGTTCCTACTAGACACAAAATGCTAATGATTAACATGATTACGCATATAAGAAGATTGTTATATTGATAGTTATCACTCACACCTTAGATTGTATAATGATCTAAGGACTCACAAGTTCGTTCAGGGATTCACAAATTAAAATACAATAATGAAATTAAAATATTTACGTATATTTTTCTCATTTTATTTCCCTTTAATAACAAATTATTTTTAACAGATGATCATTAATAAGAGTTCCTTCGGTGATTATTCCGTATGAGACACTCGTAAGTGTCCAATACAATAACTTCTATTACATTACGTACTTTGCAAAATATTTTACAATAAATAAAAGATTTCAGTGTCGTGCTATTATTGTAAACTGCATATTTATTAATGTCGTACTAAAAGTGTTCTTTAGAGATTCAAATGTCATGACAGTTTTGATAAAAAGATCTAATGTTGATTGATGCCGCGAGCAAAGTAACTTGTAACAGACAAAATAAAGCCACATCATGTTCGTCTCAAAAATGGCTAAGTTTACAAAATTCACATTCAATGTTACAAGTTAGTCAAATAATAATACTAAGTAATTTAAGAAAAACGAAAATGTCTTCAGTCCATTTTTTCTAAATAATCGTTATTAAAAAATGTAAACCCTTAATAATAATAAAAAAATATCGAAGTAATAAAAAAAAACACAAATAACAACTCTCGCTAATTACTTGCAACAACTTAAATTACATTATTAAATTATACATAAATTTGGTACATAAATCCATTAACTAGAAAAATCAAACGCATGTTCATATTGAAGCGTTCCGTGCACTAAATCATTATGAATATTACGTTAGAGATCACAGCTGCTCAGCCCTTCGCCTGAGGGCCCTCACGTCGCGGTTGATATGAGCCGACTAGAAACCCGAAGAGCACTAGGCTATATGTACACGCACTTCGGTTCCGAATGTCCTTTTGGCATGGGCGTTTAGCGATCGGCGCCCCCCTTTTTGTTTCCGTGGAGCGCCGCTGGTCCTCAAGGGTGCAGGGGCCGCGGCCCAAACAGTGGATATGAAGGGAAATACGCCGCGAGTGACGGATGCGGTGGCAACGGGAACGGCAAAGATGGAGACGAAACCAGGTGAGAAGGCTTGCTGTACGGATGGAACCTGGGCGTGAGCGGAGACAGCGGAGGCGTCGGGTACGTCCTCTGAAGTAAGGGATGGGTTGCACTGAGCATAGACAGACTCGGACTTGATTCACCGCTCGCCGTGTGTGACCTAAGATGTTGAAGCAGTTCTTCCGAAGTTGAGAACCGCTTTCCGCAATAGGCGGAGTCACCTGCCATCCAGCTGCACACATAAGGTAGCTGCGATGCCGCTGCTAGAGCTGCTAGTTGAGCGTGAGCATAAGCCGCGGCTGCCGGGTGACTAGTCGGTAACGGGAAAGGTGTTTTGGCATGGTCACATTGTGCACATCCAGCAGGACACACGGCCGATTTCAGCAAGTGTGAACTTAGAGAGCAGCCTGTGCAGTAAGGGTCTCTGCATATTCCTAAATCACTCCCGGGCGCTTTCATCCTCGCGTAAGCTAAATACGGATTCAATCCATTTTTCAAGGCGTGGTGTTGTGCGGCCATTAGACTGCTTGTCATCAAATCCATTGGTAACGGGAATCCGGAGTGAGGCAGGCCTCCGAGAAAAGCGGACGACGTCACAGGTATGCTGGGCTTGAAGCTTGAAGTTTCTTTGGTTTCAGTGTGGGACGACAAAGACGTAGGTGTATACGATAACTTGGAAGCAGATGAAGTGATAATTGCGTCTGCGTTGGATTTGGCCGGCGTGGGCGACATTTGAAGAGGACTCGACCTTTCGTCTGACTTTTCCGACGGCGTTTTGCGATTTGCGGGTGGTGAAGTCCTTTGAGATGAAGAGCTCTGATTACTACCGCACCTAGCTTGCACCGGAGTGTTTGAAGAGCTTCCCTTCGACGAAAGAGGTGATTTGGCGTGAGTATTTACAGAAGCTCTGTCTTCCGGGGTTCTTGTCTTTTCTCTCGAAGTCAAACACGATTCGTAAGGTTTGAAACTGGGCTTGTTGTCGGTATGTATAGGTTTGTCGTCGTACTTTTTACTGGCCTTTTCAGCGGCCGAGATGAGTTTAGGGTTTGGCGCGTCTGCTCCGATGGCACTGCAAGTCTGGGCCAATAGCGCCAGAGGACTCTTTTTTGCGTCGAGCTGCAACAAAGAGAGGGTTTTATGAAATGAAACGTCGGGTCGAGGTTGCAAGTGACGGGCGTACAAAGAGACCGCGGGGGTGAGCGAGGCGGGAGCGGGCGGGAGGGTGTCCAATCACGCAGCCGACGCGCCATTATCCGCACGTCTGGCAGCCGTCGGCTCCGCTTGACATTTCACTCGACTCCCGCATGATGTAATCTCACAGTGAAAAGGGCAATTTGTGCCGGTGAATTTGCGGCTAGCTTGGAGCTGTAGCGGGCTGTCACGTCTATCATCAGAGATTCGATGTTGTACGAACTACTAGCATTACTGTCATAATCTATTTAGGTATTTTAAATTGTTCAACGTTTTCTTTTCCGTAATGATTCTAATTTAAATATCTGACACTTTTCTATAATTTCGTATTGAGATATTTTTTTCCAGTCATCTGGAAATACATCCAAAATTGTGTGTTCATTGATTTTATTGAGAGAATTCATAAAATCTTTTTATCATCTATCATCGTACTTAAATCTAATTTTAATACAAAAACCTTCTTTTGGCAATAATTTTATTATATTATCATATTATTATCTTGATCATTTAAAACAGAAATCATATTTAAAGTATTAAATTAAAGTTAAATTTGAATATAAATATGATTTTGGCTTTTTTATTTCGATTTTAAAAAGAACGTCAGAAAAAATTCCTAGAGTAAATTTTTTAGGTTTTAGATAGTTGCACTGAGCATATTAGGTTGCACATTCCTTTTTTAATTTTCGCATTATTTCTCTTAGCGCTTTACCGATCTTAAATTGTGATATTTGACAAGGTATTGTGGTTAAAATATTTCTATATCGTCCTTCTTCAAACGAAGCTTGTGGAGAGTATTAAGCGGTAGGCAGCGGCTTGGCTCTGCCCCTGGCATTGCTGAAGTCCATGGGCGACGGTAACCACTCACCATCAGGTGGGCCGTATGCTCGTCTGCCTACAAGGGCAATAAAAAAAAATATATGAGGTTTTATATCAAATCATTTCTTGGTTTAATATTTTGGAATAGGGCACCTCGTGAGTCCGCACGGGTAGGTAGTACTATTCCCCCGGATTCTGCCGTAAAGCAGCGTTTCGGTTTAAAAGGCGGGGCAGCCTTTCCACTATAAAATTGAGATTCGGAACTCATGTCTCAAGGTGGGTGGCGGCTTTTACCTTGATTTTTTGTGTTTCACTAGTGTATGTTAGTGAGCACATTTGATTATTGACAGCTCTTTATTTTAATGTAACTAACACCACAAGCGATTAACTTTGCAGCGGATGTACTCAACCATTGATCTACTGATACATAGAACTCTTTAAATATTGAAATTTCGTGTTCATTTATAAAAAGAAAAATATCTCAATGATTTTTCAAACCGTATTTTGTCTTGTCTTGTAGATAATTACCAATTTGTTACCAAATTCTTTATGATCTTGCTTCTTGTATTCTTGATGAAGTCAACATACATTTATATGCTATAGTTTTCCCTTTATCTTAAAATTGACACGCTAAATAAATATCATCTTCAAAGTATTTTTGCATATTTAAACTACGCATCGAAACAAGTATACTTGGAATTGTCGATAGACATTCCATAGCAATGCTAATGATTACCAGCTAACTCGCCAATCCAATCCCGTGATAGTATTTAGTGAATAATAATTATTAGCGTTTATAATTTCGCGTACCTAAAGATTTCGACAAATTGGTTGTAGCGGTAAATTGGATAGCAAAAGTCGTCGCAGACGTGACCTAACCGTAGGCGTGATTGACAACACTCAGTGGCCTGTCTATGACGTCAGTACTGAGAGCTATCGAAAACCGAAACAACTGAAGGCATTTTATTCAAAATAAGACAATAATTCAAGTTCGGCACAACATTCAATAATGAAGAAGGCGAACAAAAGGAGCGTTTAGCGTTTAATAACAAAGAAAATACATTTTCTTATTAGTCGATACGGAATACTTTGGTAGGCTTCGTGATGTTCGGATCAAGCAAAACCATTTCATTCAATCTTAATGTTATTTAACATGATTGTTTAGTGACAAAATGAACTGAGGTATTAAGTGTCAAAAATGGCCTCGCACATCCTGCTCGGATGCACGATGATTTCAGATACCAGGAAACGAGTGGGAACAGGTCCATTGACAAATCGAATACACATCACACAAGGCAACCGGAGGTATTAAAACTTCCAGCGCTCAATATTCGTAATGGAAAATGAAATGTTTCTATAGCATAGAGATAGTTTGCTTTATATTCTTTGTATTAGTAGTCAGCTAGACTAGAAAAAGCCAAAACGGCGCAGATTAGGATTAGTTTTAAGGCAGATCTTTCATTAATAATAGTCATGTAGAATCTACGTAAGATAAATTATGGAACGCACTATTTGCCTTAACCATTTTCCTTAATTTCGATAATTTTGTTTTAACGAATTTTCTTCATTGTTCTATGGAGGTTAAATTTTATTATACGATTTCACAACATCATACAATGGCACATGTATTAATGAAATATATTTTACTTGTCACTAAAATACACAAGATAAATTTTCATAAATAAATATGCTTAATTCAGTAAGTACGTAGATTTTACACATACATAATTTTCATTGTTTTCATGCAAATTAGTGAAATAATTTTTGTAATGAATATTTTATTCAATGCGAAGTAAGTTTTTAACGTGGTATTGTAATTAAAATTACATTAATTTTGAAGACAGAATTTCGAGTTTGGCGTACTACTAGGTATGTCTCTAATTTCTTGTTTTTTAATGCTAGCAACAACATCTTTCAGACTTGTTGACGATTTCTTGAAGTTTTAATGTATTTACAAACCATTTCAGAGGATTACAGTAATAAATTATTATCATGTTCTTCGGCTAGATTTCTTGGCGCTATTTACGGATACTAAGGATTTATGGGCAACTATTATTTTACAAAAATACTGTGTAGGTATGAAGCACATGGAAGATTCAGGGAGCTTTCAAGTGTTTTTAAGGATCTCGGCGAAAGGAATAAATTGTGAACTTTTCCTATTCCCTTAAGTTCATTTTTTTCTATTGTTTTTACTAGGTTATTTAAAATGTTCACTTTAATTTTTTCCTTTCCAGTCTCAGTAACTTAGTTTATAGGTACATCAATATTTGACGCTCGCTTACACAATTCTTGTAATTCTGATCTGAGGTTAACTTTTATGCGCATATAAACTAATTTTCTTTATTAAATTTATAAATGTATATTGAAATGCCTCATATAAATAACAATATTGATAATAGAATTTAATATTATTTTTAATTACCGTAGTCGGCAGCGGCGACAGGTAATCCGGTCTCAAATACTGGTTACTTGACGTGAGCATATTGCCCCACAATCCGCTATCCTTATCCAGCTTAAAAACAATAATAATTCACACACAAAAATAAACACTTCACTCCGTTTTGTCAGCACATGTCACAACTTCCAATGCACGGTCCCCTTTATAATCTTTCACAGACGTGCGTACCATCTGACAGTCGGCGCTCAACTGAGTCAGTTACGTACCCCCCTCTGACACCTTGTCACTCGTCGCCACGCCATTTTTGCATTCTGTATACTTTGCGGGAGCTTTGTCGTCTTATCCCCACCGCTGTTTGACACCCCGTTTTCTATCTCGCTCGGAGGGAATCGTTTCCGAGTTTTGATGAAAGGATTAAATAAAATATGCATCGCAAAGGCTCTGACGATGCGACGGAGATGCACGGCGGAGGAAATTGAATGGCTTTGAGAGTGGTAAGCGCGAGCATCGCTTTTGAGCAATAATTTACTTCTAGCGCTGTACACCGTGTCGATTTTTAGATACGTCGTTGAATTGTTTTGTGTAATTTTTCCGTGCAATTTGTTAAAGCGACGTCGTGATTATTTATGATCGCCCGTTGACAGTTTAATGGCTCGTTTTACCATGAGAAATATGTTTATGAGTTTTCTTTGTTAATCTCGATGAGAGGTTGAAAATGTCAATGGCTATGATTTAATTTTAATAATATAATTCTATTTCTGTCCAAACAAAAAGATCGTGAAGAGATTTAAAATATTTCTTTAATATAATTGTGTGTTTCGCTTTATTTCGAGTTCGCAAGTCATTTATATAAATATCGTGCGGACCGAATAACGTAGGTCGATATCATTATACTGACTCGTTGTTTACCCAGTTCCCTTCGAGGACCACCGGGATTTTATGACTTTCAAAAAATCCCAAACTGTTTACTTATTTATTATTAATGAATGTCATCATAGTTTATTTTAGTTTTAAAATTATCTGTCGTTATTTTGTTGAAGTGATCATTCTATAAGTTAATGTTTAATTGCGACTTTTTTTAAATGTACTTATTATAAAGTTCTGTAGAGCGTACAGAATAAGCCTGTTTTAGGGAATATCCAATTGTGATATTTTATTATTTATTGTAAGGAATACATCGGGTCTAAGTTTTGTTACATTATTTTGTTTTTGTGATTGGAATGTGAATGTGAATTTTGTATTGGTATTAGGTATATTTTTCCTTTAAAACTGCAACGAATAATCACTTTTTTTCCAGAAATAGGAATTATCGTAGTAATGACGCGTGTTAGTTTAAACCAGCCATCATTACTCGCATTTCAAATGTCGTCGGCGATATGTGATTTCTATTCACTGTCTGATTCTTATCGGGATTGCACGTATACAGTTTGCCTCTGATGATTCTAAGATAATTAAAATATTATTACCGACATCCTATTATAATATTTTACGGTACAACTTAAGCCGCAGCTAAAATATTATTAAACAATAATGACATAGCAAATAGCTTGAATAGAATCAATGCGATGTCAATTGTAGGTAGCACCGGCGGTCGCCGAAGCACGCACGTTCTACTCGCTCCGTAGGGTTGTCAATTACATAACAAACTCATTTTAATTAAAAAAAAATCATGATTCTAAAATGTGATGTAATGATTAGTTTTTGTTGATGGTAGGACGTATTGCTGTTTCTGTTCCGAAAGAGTCGTGTTTTTAATACGCATTTATTAGCTTCGTATGTTAGTATGTAACGGAATCTTTGAACATGATTTTGACCCCCTTCAAAACGACGGATTAACTCGAAATTTGGCATACTTATTATGGACCGATGATAATTCAATATTTTGACAGTTTGATCCGTTATCCTTACTAGAATAATCAGGATTAGCAATTTTTTGTTTTCCTGAGACCTGGAGTGTCTGCGTCACCAAGATATTATCAAATCATATTTCAGGATATTATTAAAATAACCCTTCTACTCATATCTGTTCATAAAATATTTATAACTATTGATACGATGCACCCCACGCTTTTTTTACAATAAAATCATTTTTTCTTACACTATTTTAAATTCAAATGTATTAAAATTTATTTTCTATTTTTTAGTTGGACTTTCTATAATCTATTATTTATTTATATTCATCTTGTACGTAATTTTAAATAACGACGGTGAATTTACTGTAAAACTTATCCCTATTTCTGAATAATCCAATATCAGAGGTGGGACGACTACAATCTTCTAAAAATGTGAAAGCCTTCTGCTAATTAATATATTATAGACTTTATTATATATAGTTTTGAACCAGCCTTTCAAAAGTATTAGTTGACATAGCATAAAAACATTTTTCATTTCACACATAAACAAAACGTGTTAAAGTTTACTTTTCAAAAAAAGCAGAAACCAACATCAAGCCAGCCCTACAAACATCAAATAGGCCGCAGAAGTCCGCTGTCACTAGTGATTGCTACCGCGGCGATGGATTGCACCCGGTCCCGATTATCGAATACCGACCTAATGCTTCAGACAATAAGGGTGATTCAATCAATAAACGATGAGTCATGATTGATACTTTCCAACTAATGCGATGCTTTGCTGGATAAGGAATGGTTTTTGTTATTGTTGGGTTAAATAATGCATGAAATGCGGTTTGGGCCGTCACATCACGCTTTTTGACATTCGGTATGGATAGATAGTAATATGTTTTTATTACTCTCGATGAGTGAACGAGTTCACGGCCACCTGGTGTTAGTTAGGGGGAGGTCGGAGCCCATAGACATCGCCATGTGCACGTACCGCCACCCAGATATAAACATGAGATCGATTCTGTAATGTTATTGAAAAACTACGGTCTAATAATTGACTGCAACGTAAGATTGCTTAACGGCAGAAATAGTACTACCTGTTGATACCTATCCTATCCGCTCCCTACCATCAGAACGTATGCAGGTTGTAAATAAAGCGGGATTCCATTGCCATTCATTTAAAAATAGCCCACTGACTTTTTCGCCGGATATTCTTAGTGGGTCGCGATTCCGATCCGGTGGTATATTCTGCGAAGCAGTCCTTGCTAAGCCTAGTGTTAGCAATTCTCTTAGGTTGGGCCCAGTGCACGCGTAGCTGGATATGGAATATCGCCTTAGTCTACCAGAGAATGCGTAGATTTTTTTTCTTCAAAAAATTCAACGGCGTTTCTTACGTTGTTTATTAAGATTCATTTATCCAAAAAAAGAGCAAACTTTTATAAGAAAGCTCATGAAAGTTTATCATAGCTTCAATTGTCACATGTTTTACAGATGACATTAAAGCTGAAATAAATTTAGTAAGAGCTTGAAAAATGTCTGTATGCACCAAAACCGCCTAAGGCTGGAAGTAAAAGCTCACCTACAGCAAAAACTAAAGCACAAGCTTTCTGTAAAGCTCAAAGGGTAAATGTAATTTGCTTTGTACAAACATAGTCAATTCCCGGAGCGCTTAGAATGCATTGCACAATCTTGCAGCGTTAATCCGACCGTGGTCGTTGCGATCTCGTAGATTAGTTTTGGCATGAGAGCGCGAACGTTGAGCCGCCTTGAGCCGTTTGATCCAGACGAGCCATGGGCATATATCGACTTAAGCCTCGGGACTAGCCAGATAAGAGAACTAGAAAGAATCTAGACAAATTATTACATTGCTCGGATTTTTAGTTTGTCTGTATCTTAACTATGTACATTGTCTTTGTCATTTTCATGTCTGATAAAGTCTTCAAGAGTTTTTCGATGAGAACTGTTAGGCAGTAATTTATGTATATTTTCAAATTCAATCACAGAATCATACATGTTAAGACTCTTTGCAGCTATCAAACAACGTGTCTACAATTCGTCTAGATCAGTACTAGTATTCTGTTTTGCTGGTACCTTACTAATTGAGTATTTCTTGTAAAATGTGTTTGATCTCCAAAACATTGATTGTAGGGAACAGCCACTCATTTTTGCCGCTAAGCAGTGTTTTGTGCTTTGCTCTAAAAAGTAAGTATTGCTCCAATGCATTTTGGACGTTTTGACGTATTTTTGGACGTATTGACTATTTACTATTCAATATAAATAAACTCTTGTCTGCTTACAGGTTTTTCAATGCACTAGATGTAGTTTAGTGGTTATTGGTGTTCATAGAAAGCATAACGTAATTGCCATCATTTACTTCGAGGCGAAGCCGAAGTGTAATTTGTATTGTTTTTTTTTGTTTTTCCTAGTGACCTCGAGGGGTCATTAAAATTTAACTTGATCTGTATTGTGTAACCGGCGTCCCATCCTTCCAATTGGTGAAACTGGAAAGGAACTTGGGCCCCCAGTAATGTTTCCTGCCTAACAAAAGCCCTCAAATAGAAACGCATTGAAATAGAAAGCAGAGTCGTGGAAACCATTAGTTGAGGGGTCAGAATTCCGCTACTAGTAGTAATTTCTCGATTTTTATAAATTTTGCGGGTATGATTCATTTTAAAAGTTATTTATCGTACCTTCATTGTTTGATGATCGGTAAGGACACGAAGCGTAAGACGAAGATGTACTAGTTATGTACGATTTTCTTCTGTTGGCCAACCGTTTTTTTTATTTACCAGCCATTCACCTACTGACTCGGTGGAGCAGTAGTTAGCGCTCCTGACTGTTATGCCGAGGGTCGTGAGTTCGGTTCCCACATCGGGAAACACATTCGTGTGATGAACAGATTTGTATGTTCTTTTTATGGGTGTTTAATATCTATTTATGTATGTATTT
Source organism: Bombyx mandarina (assembly GCF_030267445.1). Lineage (NCBI taxonomy): Eukaryota > Metazoa > Arthropoda > Insecta > Lepidoptera > Bombycidae > Bombyx > Bombyx mandarina. The sequence goes on from NC_143216.1 coordinate 2,324,156, forward strand.
AAAATTATATAAGTATTTATGTCATTCTCTGGTACCTATAACACAGGGAATCCTAATTGAGGGCCCCATGACCGCGCGTGATTTGTTCCTAGTTTGTTATTAACAGTTATTCACGAGTTTGGTGTTATCAATGAAAAACATGTGCGAATATTTAGTTCTCTTTTCTTAATGATAATAACAAGACATAAGAGAAAATGGAATATAATAACAGAGTCGAGGTTCGATGATCGAGTTTCGATAATTGGACGAACACTAACTGATATAAAGATTCTCATTGCATCCGAACTACTATAATGATTAGTTTTATACTTATTACGGTCACGGATTCACTCAGTCGTAAGCTTCTCTCTGACGTGAAGCAATTTCAAAGTTTACTGCTCCGTGATAAAATGCCTTGTTTACGCGAAAGCGGAATAAGATCTCTGGAGTTCATACACGGAACGAGTCGCTGAGCAAACACACAAGTGCAGGATATCAACCCGACGCGACAGACAACCACTTAGTAGCTGCATTGTGTGGTGCAAGAAGGAACTGATTTCAGACACATCGATGCTTAGACATGACCCACATTACTTAAGCTTCGTCAATGTTTCTTACATTGTTTAATTGGGTATTACTTGTGTTTTTTTGCAGGCGGTTTGGCAGATAGGAACTCTGCTAATGCCGGTTCCCAGCCCGGATGAGAAAAGAGGAGGGTTGAGTTGAAGTTTGACCTTTCCACCGTAAAACACGAACGCCGAATGTCTGACGGCGGTTAATTAGCCGGACCCAAATAAGGCCTTAGCGGCCTCGAAGAACTGAATCTCTTCCAAATCACTGCCGTGGAAGGACGCCGAAATCCACCATATGTATTTTCCCAAGAAAGCCTCATGATTGACCCTCAGCATTGAGGATTATCGACGCAAGAAGGAGAAGTGTTTTTTTGCAGGCGTTATCATAATTATCTGATATCGGGAAAGTTTTCCTAAAGATATATACTATAACTTGCAGTATAAATTATAAAGGAGTATTGCATTTGGAAACTAGGATATTTTTTTGGAAATTTTTAGTTTATTACGTCGTAAATTAATTGCCCTTTCTATTCATTTGTTGGATCTGTGTTTCGGTAGACATCTCAAAGCAAGTCACTGTGTGACTTCCTCAGTTACCGGGAGTAGCATTGACGCCGCTTGTCTGTTGCCGACATTCTATCTAGTTCTCATCTTAGACTTGTGTTCGAGCGATTCACTAGAAATTACTTATGAATAACATATAGGGAGGGTTCTAGGGAGGGAGGGTCTAAGGCTTAACAACTGGATTAGTGATTCAAGGAGATTGGTATCTTTGAAATTGAAATTTTCAACAGGCTTTTCTTATCTTAACTGTTTCTCGAAATAAAGGAATTATTCAGCGCAATTTCGCTTAAAGATGAAGTTCAAACAAACATATCAAAATTGATTACGTTACAATAATTTTGTAACCTAATATCCTTACCAGGGTAACCAGATAATAATAAAAAACGTATTTTAATTTTTAGTTCGATTTGTTATGAAAGATCTATATCATCCTTTTATATTCTGTGATAATAGGAGTGATCCCTAGTGAGTACTTTGGTAGTAAACATCTATCTATTCTAACGCGAAGCAACATTCTTTCCTCTCAAATGGGTCAGATTGCTATATCAATGCTACTACTGAGTTTTCATTCTTGTCTTTAGTAGCTAGTAGCCTTTTGATAGAGGTTTGTAGTTTCCGCTAATTACAGATTAAGACGTAAGATAATTAATCGAAATTAATAACGTTGTTAATAAACAAGGATTCTACATGTCCACGACTGCTCTGTCAAGAGTAACCGACAATGATGATGATGAATTAATCGTAGACTTTGCCCTATGCTTCAAAGGGGCGGAGGTGGTATTCCTGTCATTAGATCACAGCACGGCTACAGTTCGTCATCCGCTAACACCACTTAAATAGAAATTCAGAGGAAATCAAATTTGATAATAAGTTACCTAGAACAAAATGTCGATACGTACACGAAGTCGTCGTGGTCTAACGGATAAGACGTCCGGTGCATTCGCGTTGAGCGCGATGCACCAGTGTTCGAATCCCGCAGGCGGGTACCAATTTTTCTAATGAAATACGTACTCAACAAATGTTCACGATTGACTTCCACGGTGAAGGAATAACATCGTGTAATAAAAGTGAAACCCGCAAAATTATAATTTGCGTAATTACTGGTGGTAGGACCTGTTGTGAGTCCGCGCGGGTAGGTACCACCGCCCTGTCTATTTCTGCCGTGAAGCAGTAATGCGTTTCGGTTTGAAGGGTGGGGCAGCCGTTGTAACTATACTGAGATCTTACAACTTATATCTCAAGGTGGGTGGCGCATTTATGTTGTAGATGTCTATGGGCCCCAGTAACCACTTAACACCAGGTGGGCTGTGAGCTCGTCCACACATCTAAGCAATAAAAAAAAAAAAAAAACGTATCAAAATGACAGCCCTTTCATCAACACAATGTTTATTGGCAAATCTTCCTGGCTATTATTACATTGTGGTGAACGACTCTGGCCAAGTATGAACGTGTTGCGAATTCAAAAATCTTTTTAAAAGGAGTAAAGTTCAAATTAAAGCGATTTGCCTTATGTAGCTTTTATTCATCGAAGCTACATGATTACAAAAAGGATCAAGCCTTTGTAGCTCTAAAAATCACTATTTTATTTTACAGACACTTATTTCTTTAATTTGCTATTTGGTTTGTTCAAGAGTAAACTAAAACTTATCTATCGATACTGTCTTGTCGACAATTTCGTTATCACCTTTGGGTTTAGGGAGCTTTTGTTTTATCGCTGTTTTCTACCGTATGTTCGAAGTCGATTTTTGAGGAATTGTTTGAGATGCTTACGTCACCTTCTTTTCATCATCGCACCTCCATCTAGTGGAACAAAGTTCACCCATATTACCTAGAGTAACAGCGTTTTCAAAGCGCTATGTCATGCCCATTTTCAGACATTTCTTACGCAAAGTACTCAGGTGTAGGCAGCGGCTTGGCTGTACCTCTGGCATTGCTACCGCCCATAAGCCAAGGTAAATACTCACCATCAGAGGTCAAATGCATATTATTGTAGTTCTTAAAAACAAAATAACTTTATAATGAAATTCTTGTGTTACAAAAGACTATATAGTAAGAAATCCTATTTAAGGCCTCACAGTTCTAAGACAGTCGGGTCTTCTGTCCCCCACCGCCCTAATAAGCAATTAGGCCGACCGTACACTATCCTTAGACGTGATATTAACAAAGATCCGTGTCCGGCCCGTAATGAAACAACGAATGGAGCGCCGGTAGCTCTGTTTGTGGCCAAATTGTGCGACATCTTCCGGATAACGTGTGCGCTAAATTGCCGGTCTCAATATGTTTCGCAATAGAAATTCGAAAAATTCATACATAAATTTAAGCCTCAAAAGACTTCGTTACAACTTAATTGTTTATAGCTGGAGAAATCATGTTAAAGTATTTCTCACGAATAGCCTACAAGCGGAAGCTTAAAATTATATAATAAAATATATTAAAAATATTAAGATTGTTACAGTATTATCAAGGTCGGTAAGGCGGCACGCGAATAGGTTTAACAAATGTAAGTATTTCATTTATTATTTAGGAATTGTCAGAAAGCACTGTTACCGGATTTCGGTATTACGTGTCCAAATAACAAAATCATTACGAAACAAGATTTATTAATGTAAAAGAGATATCTCTTTGTTTTATTCAATTATCAACTTAGCAACCGATAGTGCAATGTCTACATTCAAATGACATTTTAAATGCACATCAAGAGTACGTGTCATTTATTTTTAATGCGGGAGTTGCGAACCGTCCAATTTTGGATTCGTGACAATCATACTTTTTCTTAATGCATTTATAAAATAGCGTCTACAAGTTATTTAGTATTCGCATTCCCGTTGCCAATTTTTTTAATCTGTCGTAATTAATTCAAATTAGAATTTAGAACAAAAGAGCTATAAGTAATCGGTATTGGCTAAAAAAAATTCTTCTCTATAGCATTTTTTTTCCCTACCTAATCTTTGGTAGCCTAAGGGGCACCGGTAGGTGAGCTCACGGGCTCAACCTGAGAGAATTGCTAACACTAGCCCCAGCAAGAGCAGTGCTTCACTGCATGTACTACAGGATCGGAATCTAAGAAGATCCAAGTGGGTTGTCTATAGGCTAGTTCGCACGTCGAACTCTTCGTTGGAGTCAGCGAATTTGACGAGGACGGTGACCGGTGCTTGAAGAGCTTAAAAGCACCGAGAGTGGAATTGCTAATGTTTTAAGCGTACGTCATAGACATGCAAACACGTAATAAGTGCTCGGAGCGGACAAAATGTTTGTCGTAACGCGATATCTTGGAGATAAACGAAAATATGACAACTTCATATAAAAGGGGAGACTTTTGTATTAGATTCTTGCGATTGTGTTTTTCTTATGATAAATATAGGGATCTTTTTATTAAGCCTGTATGCTGGAATTTACTTTTGTCTTTCTCAAAACAGCTGCTATTACAGTGAGCTGTTATTACACACTCAGAGCTGATAGTTTTGCCAAAAGTCTTATTTAATAGAAAATATCAACAATTGTTTCGTGTAATTTTTAAAATCTTTCAAAATGATAGCTTCGTAACTTTACAGTAACGGCTTGCGAATCGGCGAGAGAGGCAAAGGAGGTAAATAAACTGTACAATGCGTTTCTTGCCAAAGAGCAGTCGTGTGATGCGTGACAGAAATTCTTGACACAATGACATGCTGGTTCTGACCCTTGTGGTCGCGGTGCTGTCAGCCTGTGGTTCGGCCTCCTGTGGTGGAGATATTGAGTAGGAAATATAATATGCATTCCGTGCAAAACGCCTTAACTTGCTACCCGGATGACTCTCTTGATTTCTAACTTATCCTGCATCGTGGAAATCGTTCTAGAGCACGCATTAAATTCTTCGAATTTTATAAAGAAAAATGGTACGTGCTTGCCAGAAAACAGGCAATGCAGGTACACCGGGTGTCTTATCTTAAGCTACGAAGTCGGGCGATGAGGGATAAGTAAAATTGTAGAAATAGTAAGTACTGCCTTCAGCAGTGGGTATTCTTAATTCATAGTAGCAAGTAAAGAGAGTGTAGTCGCATGAGCTGGAGAGTAGACTGGAAAGACATACCTGGATGATGAATAGCTAGATAGACAAGCAGTGTATTTAGACTATTGTGATCTGAAAATAGCATTAAAGTTTTCATCATCAAATTGACATAAATTAATCAGATTTTCGTTCTTGTTATTTTATATTTTTCCTGTGAAAAAAATTACAAATTGACGTATGGACGTCAATAGTGTATTATGAAAGCCGAAAACATACACATAAGAGAAAATACTAAAAATAAATCCTTGTAACTATTTTTCGCTTGCGAAATTCCAGGTGACGACGAGTTATTAGTTATGTTTGGTCATGATTATATACCATGTAGCAATATCAGGGGTTTAGCCGAGATACTTACTGTTTTAGGTACTCATAATACCCCGTTTGAGGAAGAAAAAATCATGGTGTGCATACAGGCGTGTAGAGGAAAGCTTATTCCAGAGTAGGTGACGAAAAACATCTCTGGAAACGCATCGAAGATGAACACTATGGTTCCAGATGATAAGGAAGAACTATGCTCAGGTCGCAGGTGTTGCCATGGTAAAAATATCTGACGATATCATCTCGAATAATCCCTCAGAGTCACTCGTTACACAACAAAGACAATTTACTTAGTAAAATTCACTGCTTAATGTCGGGAAATATTTATTATGCAAATAATATACCATTGTCGTATTGAAATATTTAACACCTACCTTATAATTTAATTAACAACGAAAATGCGCTTCTGCTAAGTGCAACGTCACATTTTGCTCCAAGAGAGGAGAGTACCATTAACTGTAAATTTAGCAAACGTAAAATAAAAACACAGAAAACAAATGAAGTTGAAATATTCTGCGTTTGAATCACCTTAAATGTAATATTTAAGATCAAAGTCCAACTTAAAATGGCTATGAGATCAGAACTGGAGTGAACGATTTATCTCCAAAAAATTAACCTAACAGACTATTAACAGGTTATCTTGTTACTGATAAATAGTATGATAATTAGTCCTAGTTTTTTTTTGTTATACTGGGTCCAATATTGGGTAAATAATTTTTTGTGTTATGAAATGGTTTTGTGTGAGGTATACTTTTTAGCGTTTCACTCACTAGGTCCTGTAAGTGATTCAGCTGTTTTGGCATTAGTAAGGGCCTTAGCGGTGGCACTTCTAACTTTGAACATTATTCACAATCTAAAATGAGTATATCTATATAATTACCAATAAAATCTATATATCTATCTACCTATATATAAAAATGAATTGCTGCTGAATCTGAGAACGGCCGAACCGATTTGGCTAATTTTGGTCTTGAATTATTTGTAGAAGTCCAGGGAAGGTTTAAAAGGTAGATAAATATGAAAGTTCTCGGAATTAAATAAAGTTTAGGTCTTTTACTTATCGACTGAGGCACTACGAAGTCTGCCGGGTCAGCTAGTGTAAAATAATTATTAAACTTTGGATCATTATTAAATTTTATTTTAAACCTGAATCAAAAATTTTTGAAGATTTCACTTCTAGCACGTGTGAATCGCACATATGTTTTTTTTTTTCGTCATGTTTTTGTATATCTTATAGCTTATACTGCCACGAACGACTAATATCTTCCCTCAACTTACTATGTTTGGCATAAACTTATTTAGCTTCGGTAATTCCATAAATTCAACCGCTATTAATCTAACTCATGGACCAGATTTGTATACTAGATATCAGCCTTTTGAAACTATGTTTATTCATATGACTATTATCTGAACTGAAGCGTTCTTAAATCAAAATGAAATAAAGGGGCTACAAGGTTTGCGACAATACACGTACAGTCGTCGACAGAGATGAATGGATCCTCTTCAACGCGTCAATTGTCAAAGGGAAATGATCCAATTTTTACTTCACAAAACATCTGATATATATCTCAAGCAAAATTCAACTATATTTCTTCTTGATTAAGATTTATATATGTTTTGTAACGGAATAAATTAAACTCAATTTGCTTAAGAATAGGGCAATTCATTAGGTGCACGAAGCGTAAAATGATTAGAGCCTTTGTATGTGTATTTCGGTTTGATTGATCGAGTTGATTCATACAGGGATTTATGGCGACGGGAATATTGTTAGGACACCGTTAATTTTTGTACGTTTTAATGCTATGTGAATTTCACACACACTTTCACAGTAAGCGAGCAAATCATTTTTAACTCGATTCATTTGGCGTTAATCAACAATCTGGTTTTGGTAACATTAAATTACTTATAAAAAGTTATGGAGACAGTCTTGCGTATTGTACTTTTAATTATTTAGGGAATTATTACCAGAAAATAAACACAAAATAATAATAGTATTGCGGTTTTAAACTTCGAAGTCCGATTCAAAAAGTTGCGAATTCATTACAAAATGGTAATTAATGCACAGTTGTAAAAGCGTCGGTTACCCCTAAACCCTTTTCCCTTTACCACGATAATCCTAGAATCACCGGCTAACATCAAAGAATAGGTACTACAAAAATTTATTCATCACGACACTGAATCCGATCATTAAAAACTGTTTCATGTACTAAAAGCGAGAGCACGTAGCTTTCGAGCACAGCTTTTATTTTCCTGAACAGCTTTCCGAGTGAGCTTTCCACTGATTTCACGAGTACGTAAGTAATCCAGGGGATCTGACTCGAGGCACGGATGCTGAAAACTTTTACTTGAACATGTCTGTTTAATGTACTTAGCTGTTCTCTCTTCCGCACGTAGTTTGTTCTTTTTGTTTACAATTTTTACTTTAAATCCTTTGTGTCTCTGTATGTTTTTAATGGAATTTTTATGAGTTTCTGATGCCGGCTTCAGCTTAATTACTACTGTAACGTTACATGCTACTAACATTTTAAGATATCGGTGAAGAGTCAAAACGCCTGTCGATGAAAACTTTTTGAAGGTATGTAGTTTTTTTTTAATTGCCTTTATTGGTAGTGCAAATGGTGCAAAAAAAAAGGGGAAAATTTAGCCAATTTTATCAACAGACTTTTACACTTTAAGTCGAAAGTTTCGATCACCTTGGCGGTTACATATACAGTTATTATGAACAACAAAGTTGCGGAAAGTATAGTGAAAGCACGATAAAGTAGAATTTGTATTGAGATTTGCCTTTTCCGATATTTTTGAATATTGCATAGCTTTTGGGATCACAATCAAAAATAAGACGTAAGCGTATTTGAAATTAAGTACATATTTTTAATCAATATTTATTTTAGTTAAAATTTTAAGATCTATCTTAAAGTCCGTTTAGTGTGTGTGATAGAGAATTTACGGTAGGTAGCGGCTTGGCTCTGGCCCTGGCATTACTGAAGTCCATGGGCGACGGTAACAACTCACTATCAGGGCCATATTCTCGTCTGTCAAAAAGGGCAATAAAATAAAAAAAATCGACACGAATCTGCGAGGCATGACTAGTCACACGTAAAGTATACTCGGTTCGAGAGGATTGTCACCGCCCTTTCGTTCAATGATTTTGAAACAATCGCCCCGGGCGCGGAAATTGCTTTCCGATCCGACCCGACAAGGATCCCCGCCGGCTCCGACCGCCCGGTGTTGCAAGCTTCTGTATTTTACCAAAAATTTCCGGATTATTATAATTTTATGGATATCCCTTTTGTAAACATAGATTCACCAATAGTAGACAAAGATCTTTCTTCTGAAACACCAACGCTATTTTCACAAACTTTTAACATTGAAAATGGGAATACTCTTGTCGCCTCGTGAGTTTGAGACATTACAGTGTTTATGAAAATATAATAATATAGCCTTTTCCAATAGGGCCTATTTATTTATTTATTTATTAAGTTGCACCAACAAAGTGATCATCAATACAAAACATTGACAAATTGACAAAAGTTCATGGCAGATGTCACCTCAATTCTAGGTGCAATCGACAGTGCATTAACATAAAAAAAAATATATATTATATACAGTTAAGATTGGGGTAAGTATGAAAATAAGTAGAATAAGGTACAATTGAGTTGAACGATGTATTCCCTGGTCATCCCTACCTGGTCAAGGGTTCGACGAGCGAACTAACCCATAGACAGCCCACTGAGTTTCTCGCCGGATCTTCTATGTGGGTCGCGATTCCGATCCGGTGGTAGATTCTGCGAAGCACTGCTTTTGCTAGGGTTAGTATTAGCAAATTTTCTCATGTTGAGCCCGTGAGCTCACGTACCCGTCCCGGAGAATAAGTAAGGAAAAAAATATGTACTTCCATTTTTTTTAAAACCCAGTTTCGTTTATTTACTATAGCAACACAATGTCAGACGTATATGTCCGGAAACGCCGCCGGCACACATAAACAATTAAAGCTATTTCGTGACTGCAAATGCTCACTCGTTTTTGATTTAAGAATACAATTCGATTTATGAAATATTATTATGTTGATATTGATTCCGTGGATTTATTTTGCCAGTTTTACGTGGGTTCATCAGTACTCACAGTTAGCAATCACTGGGAATCTTATTCCTGTATCAAGTTAGTAATTTGAACGCGTTCCGAACTGATTATTAACTAGGAAGGTTCGTCTTTCCATTCTGTTTTTAACAGATCTCGAACTCTGTACCTCGGGACGACACGACGAGTTTAATAATTTATTTGGTCTTAAGATTGTTGCTTAGTAAATATTAGAGTCATAACTTGTGCCTACATTTAAAAGTTGTAAGCTGTGGGTCATATTGCTGATATAAAATTGAAATAAAACTTGAATTCATTTAATTCCACAAAAATATCTCGCTACATAAACATTAAATCACAAAATCTTTTCATAACCGTTTTCGTGTTGATTATACAAGTGAATAATACAGCGGGAGCAACAAATTAAGTTGCTCGAATACTAGTTTGAGTGCTCGTAATAACGTTACATATTCATAAATCAAGTACATTAATCGCTTCAGTAGCGTTCCGACCGTTTAAATAGTAGCCGATTTGAATAAAAAAAAACACACCATTGTTACACAAATAAGCTATCGCGTACCGGTATCGAGTGATTGTCAAAATAAACACAAAACATGTTAACTGCCGACTCACGGAACACAGGTTAACCCCCCGAACGGCTGCAGGGGTCTAAGACGCCCATTGTACACGGTCCCCCCGACCCCCTAATGATCCCACGTCCCGCGTGCGTGTCCCGATAAAGGGTTAAATACACACTAACAACCTGACGTGAGTCACAAATCCACTATTATTATGTTATTGTGGGAGCCTTGTCGCAGCGGCCTCCCATTTACATACAATTTAACATGAAATGTGGCCAATAACTCATGACGGCTGTTTCGTTATTATTTCTAATATAAAGTGTTCAACTTGACGTTTTTCGTGTTACCGTTTGGCTTGGCGTGTTGGTTGTTGTTCTTTTTTTTTTTGTAGTAAAACCTTCCACGTACTGTAAAGGGTCTCCGTTCTAGCCCAGTTTTGGCATCACGCTCTAGAATTAAACTACAAGTTCGCATGAAACTCGTAATGAAGCAACGTTTTTCGATGATTAATGTTAATTAATTCCCGTATAATAAATGCAATTACACCCGTGAATCGTCGGTTCGTTGGGAATAATTAATCTTACTTGCTTTATAGACTTTTCGTATCGTATGGCGTTATAACAAAGGAACTTCAATAAAATTTAATTGTTCGTCATAAACAAAACGTAGTCGGATAATTACCGAACACGATCAACTAAAAATCGACATGCCGCGTTATTGACGTGTCAGCGAACACGGATACAGATGAAGGCATTCAATATTTAAAATATTAAACGACGCGAGAAACTCATTCAATATTTCTACCACGATTTATGCCCAATTAGCAGCCGGTGCGTGAATTGAATTGTTTGTGCCCGAAATCTGAATAAATACCACAATATTTACGATAATGTCCGGCTCTTTGAATAGGCGGCTTCGTAGGTGCGCCGCGGGAGAGAAACTCACCGAGCGGTTTATTATGCGGCGGCGAAGGGTTACCTTTTTGTATGACGTTTTCATGTTAATTTACGCGGCGTCCGACAAGGTGGTCTGGCGGACCCCGAGAGCGTTTACCGCGTTGAATTTTAAAAATGATATTTTAGTGTTAATGTAATAGTTGAATAAGATCCCCGGCCCGATTTTGTATAATGAAACTCTAAATTGTTATTTATGTGACGTCGAGTTGAACTTGTTTTAAATTATGTGGAAAACGGACTGACACCTCGCTTTGTGAGTTCTTCCTTCGGGTCTTTGTAGACGTGCCCAGTGATTATTCACAGTCAGTTGAACATTTCAGAACGGCTCATTATTGTTGGTAATTTTAACGTCGCGTCGGCCGTTGGTTCAGATCTGTTTAATTAGTGTGTTTGAGCGCTCGGCTAGTGATCAAAGCTTTGTGCGAGATCATTCGGTTATACGTCGCTACGTGGACCTTAATTCGCTCGTCTGCCCCTCAAATTGTTAGAGAACACGCACACTGACTAGTGTTGATTTATTAACAAAAATCGTGTAATAAAAATCGAACCCGCAAAATTATAATTTGCGTGATTACTGGCGGTAGGACCTCTTGTGAGTCTGCACGGGTAGAGACCACCGCCCTGCCTATTTCTGTCGTGAAGCAGTAGTGCATTTCGGTTTGAAGGGTGGGGCAGCCGGTAAACCGGCAGCTCCGTAAATCAGTTAACACCTGTTGAGCTCTGTTGAGCTATGAGCTCGTCTACCCACCCAAGCAAAAAAGCAAGCAAGCAATTAATTTCGAAGCGTTATTAAATCTCAATTTAATAATATCGAATATTAATCCGCCCTCCCCTGGGGATGGAGAGCGGGGCATGTCGGAGTCGACTAAAACCTCCTGTCGCTCAACAACCCGCGTCCGAACCTTGCATGAGACAGAACCCATGAAAAGGCAAAGGGGGGAGAGTGAAGCATTTAGTGCGGAGCACATCTCTCCCATCACCCTCCCCCTCGGGACGCCGGATCGGCGGTCGTCGGCGCCACGACCACCAGCCCTCTCGGTCGGCAGGCTATCCGGAGCCCGCCTAGATGGCGCTGGTTAGAATAGGTTATCCTACGGAATACCCCGCTGGGTCAGAACCAGCGTGGGTCGAGGATAGCCGGCCTTCCATCACCCGGATGCTCTTGCATAAAACGCGTGCAGAGCAGCTTGCACGTCGTCTTCTTAGGCCCCCTTCGCCGGTCCCCAGACCGACATATGAAGGGGGCCCGAAACACTTAGAGAGCCAGGGCTTGGGCGAGATCCGCCTCCCTGGCCCCCGCTCGACGACGGCGGGCTTGCGCGTCTCTCACGCGCCCCGCCGCCTCCTTCTGCGAGATGGTGCACTCGCAGAAGTTGAGCATCGCTTTCCACGACTCGTAGTCGCCGAGCATCGATGCCACAACACTCGGCAACGACAAGTCGTTTCCTATTTTTGCGACGAGGACACGGCGCCACCCCTCCCATGCGGGGCAGGCAACGAGCGTGTGCTCTGCCGTGTCCAAGTCGCAACCACAATGGTGGCACTCTGCGGTCGGCTCGGCTCCGATCCGGTGCAGGAACTCACCGCTTCGGTGAGTTCCTGCCATGCCCAGTGAGTACCTGCGTGAGCCGAAAGAGGGTAGGCAGTTTTTTTTGTTCGCGACAACTTACCTACATTTGTAAGTTTAAGAGTACCTAGGTAATCATAGCGCTCGGCAAAGCGCTGAAATTTCGAGATCTCACTGAAATTTTAAGAACCCGTTAAACAATAATATTTTTAAAACCTTCAACGAACCTGGATTGCATGGAAGCTGGTCTATCAACAAGGCGACCAAATCAAATTAACATATTATTATGATAATATTCGCTAATACTCTCCACACTAGCCCAAGGCAACATTGGGCGCAGGGCCCTGAAACTGTTATACTTTAAGACAAATATTTTTTGTATGGCAACTAGCGACATCTTGTAGTGGATGCCCCTAAGTTTATATGTTGTTAAAGTTAAGGCATTTAATTATTGTATAACTTAACATAGAAAATAAAAAATTAATAAATCATACAAGTCTTTATTTGTTGTAGACAAATTTACAAAATACTTCAGAAAAAATAAAATATGGGATGGGTAATATGTTACTGCCGTCTACAGGCGCAATGAGAAACTAATCGAAGCGAAGCCATCTAGTGGCCGACGCCCGTAAACCTTTTTTGTTGAGTGCTTCAGTTGCTTATTTTTAACTAGTTTATGTGTATTATATATGATTGGGCTTGAATTTAAACAAGACGCACCCCGCGGTTTCACTCATATTAAATTTGTTATTCAGAATTCGTTGTATTCTCGGAATAAGAGGTTGCTTGTCTAACCCGATTTGTAGATCTGTACGTAGGTACGTAAAATTACAAAGTTTTTTTTTTTTATTGCTTATATGGGTGGACGAGCTCACAGCCCACCTGATGTTAAGTGGTTACTGGAGCCCATAGACATCTACAACGCAAATGCACCACACACCTTGAGATAAAAGTTGTAAGGTCTCACTCAGTATAGTTACAACGGCTACCCAACCCTTCGAACCGAAACGCACTACCGCTTCACGGCAGAAATAGGCAGGGCGGTGGTACCTACCCGCGCGGACTCACAACAGGTCCTACCACCAGTAATTACGCAAATTATAATTTTGCGGGTTTCACTTTTATTACACGATGTTATTCCTTCACCGTGGAAGTCTATCGTGAACATTTGTTAAGTACGTATTTCATTAGAAAAATTGGTACCCGCCTGCGGGATTCGAACACCGGTGCATCGCTTCAACACGAATGCACCGAACGTCTTATCTTTTAGGCCACGACGACTTCAAGACAGTAACGAACAAGCTGTCGTATTTATCATAGCAGGTTCACTTGGCGTTGTCCGTTGTTCTAGATGCGAATATTTACAAAACAAGACTAGATTGCTATTTACTCTGCACTACCTTACGTTGACTGGTAGAGAATGAACTAGGCATTAAGTCCGCCATTGTAAATTTTACATGAAGTGTAATAAATAAATAAATGAAAAAAATAAAATAGTTTGCACTAAATTACACGTGCAAGCTATTTCATTTGAATTAGCATGTACCTACTTAAATATAATTTATTTCGTCTTAAATAATAAAAATCTCGGGGTTTTTTTTTTTTAAATAATATTTACTCAGTACTTTATTGAGTGTAAAGATATAAATTTCACCGGCTTCTCTCACCGGTTTATGTACTTACACTGTGTATTTCACATTATGTTTCCGAACATAAGTTTTTGTAATGCGATTAGAATTGCGGTGTGATCGTGCGGAAATCGTATTAATGGGGTCGCTACAGATTAGACACGATTCTATAGGTAAGTTTATAGTTAGTGAAATCGATCTACCTATACAGATAAAAATAAAAGTTTTTTTGTTTATCATCTATGCTTTTTTAAACCGTTTTTGTGATTGTGCTGAAATTAATAAATCGAGGGGTGAAAGGTATTTGGTTTAAGCGACATTTCGCTTAATTTTACTTGTGGTAGGACCTCTTGTGATTCCGCGCGGGTTGGTACCACCACCCTACCTATTTCTGCCGTGAAGCAGTAATGCGTTTCGGTTTGAAGGGTGGGCCAGCCGTTGTAACTATACTTGAGACCTTAGAACTTATATCTCAAGGTGGGTGGCGCATTTACGTCGTAGATGTCCATGGGCTCCAGTAACCACTTAAGAACAGGTGGGCTGTGAGCTCGTCCACCCAACTAAGCAATAAAAAAAAATAACTCATGGCTTACCCGATGTTGGGTAGTTACTCGAGCCAACAAAAATAATAATGTGAGACCATGCAATCAAGCGAAGACATCAAAGTCAGAGTTAAATTGTGACAATGATGGTCAATACAAGTTAACTAATGCCATATACCTACGCCATGAGCGCGTTCGCCTGTAGCTATAGAAAACAAAATAGCAGTCCTAAATTAATTTGAAAAACAATCTAATAAACATCTCAATGAATCAATGCAATATGTCAGATCGTAAAACATTAACGCAGTCAGAAGTTTGGTCACCGCATAGCAATATTTTCAAGACTGTGACAAGACGGTAAATTATATACGGTCTTAGTGAGTAATTGGAGTAAATATGTCATCGTTCTTTGATTTGGGAGCATTAATAAGAGCGGCCGTAACTTATGAATTATGATCTGTGGAAATAAACCGCTCGCCCTCAGTGCTGGGATGTTATCGATGTTTTAATGAGGTATTAAATTCGATATTTTTATCTCGACGTATTTGATTATAATTTTCGAGTTTTTTTTATTTTGTTATTGCTTAGATGGATGGACGAGCTCACAGCCCACCTGGTGTTAAGTGGTTACTGAAGCTCATAGACATCTACAACGTAAATGCGCCCGCCCCGCCTACCTTGATTGAAAGTTCTAAGGTCTCAAGTATAGTTACAACAGCTGCCCCACCCTTCAAACCGAAACGCATTACTGCTTCACGGCTGAAATAGACCGGGCGGTGCTACCTACCCACGTGGACTCACAAGAGGTTCTACTACTAGTAATTACGCAAATTACAATTTTGCGGGTTTGATTTTTATTACACGATGTTATTCCTTCACCGTGGAAATCAATCGTGAACATTTGTTGAGTATATTATTTTCATTTTTATTTTCGTTATTCATTAGAAATATTGGTACCCGCCTGAGATTCGAACACCGGTGCATCGCTCAACACGAAGGCACCGGACGTCTTATCCTTTAGGCCACGACGACTTCGTGCTCGAGTCGAGCTAGTATTCATTATTTTAGATTCTCAGTTTCACGGCCTATAGGATATTATTATGACATTTAAAATCTTTACGAACTTTTTACCAAAAAAATTGTCGCAAATAAATCCGTAAAAAAATGTGTTTATAGACGACTTCAACGATGTAGGCATTAAAATTTCCATTTTAATTGTAACTGGATTAATAATTGTCGCGCAACTGCATCTAATAGCGACTCAACAAAATTCCACAGCACAGCCATTTCATTAATGCTCATGAGTAAACGTGTTGACACTTCAAGTTTCATGAGATCAAAATATTGAATCAATTAGAAGACATAATTTACGGGTATGCAAAGCGTTGGTTTCTTGTTGGTCGTTTCTGCGGACAAAATTATATAATCAAATTTAGATTTGGCGCTTACATCTCTCGGGAGACAGTAATACTCATACTGATATTTTTTTCTGCCTATTCGCTGGTAGCCTGAGGGGCTATTCCATCGCCCAGAAGGGCAGGTAAGCTCACGGGATGAACCTGAGAAAATTTGCTAACAAGCCCTAGCAAGAGCAGTGCTTCGTAGAATCTACCACCGGATCAGAATTGCAACCCACTGAGAAGATCCGGCGAGAAAATCAGAGGGCTAAGTCACTGAAGTCACACAATAGCGTTGCATATAGGCTTCGACAACCTGAGCTGTAGGTATGGTGTGAAAAATACTTCCAAAGTAAAATTTTTATCGATACAATTCTATTTGTCCATCTCTATCTGACAGTTGGCACCTGTCTTTCATAAAACACACCTAATGCTCTATAAATACGATATGACGAAAATAATATTGTTTGCGAATTTATTAGAGAGATATTTTAATTTAAAAAATATTTTAATTAGATGGTTTTTGGTTTTAAAGGATTGCTTCTTGCCTTTTCTGAGCACTTTGTATTTATTACGTTATTAATGTTTTTTACGGTTTCATAGATGTAAAAAAAACCTTGTAATTACGTCACATCCGTTGAGACAGTTCGACCTACAAACTATTGGCGCTTCGTGAATAGATAAGATTTAGAAAATAGTTGTTCCATAAGGCACTACAGAGACGCTCAGCATAGTAAGTAATGTAATTACTGACCTTGAATACGGCATACCACCAGCAATTCTCTAAATTTATATATTGATCGTGAACACCTTACTATCGAGTAGACAGACAGATATCGAGTAGACAAGACAAAAGTACTTTTACGGCTTAATCTCGTGTTTATTTTTGTCATTTTATAATTTTCGGCGTTTCAAAAATCAGTATACAGCTTACGTCATCACCTCATTTTCGAATACCTACCATTTTACAGTTTAGGTCATCACGTGAGACGCCTGTGATCAGGAAAACTGTAGTGAAAACTGAAAACTGTATCCGAAAAGTCGGAAATAAAGTATTTTCTTGGGTTGTTTTCGCGGGCTTTAGACGTAATTGAAATTTCCTTGAAGGATCGAATCCGGGACGAGGTGATCCGATCGAGATCCAAAGCTATCGAAATAGCATAGCGGATTAATAAGCTGAAGTGGCAATGGATTGGCCATATCAGCTGGGAACTGATAGCCGTTGGGGTAAATATGCTCTTGAATGGATTCCTCAAATTAGCAAACGTAGTGTAGTACGCCTTCAACCTTGGAAGAGTGACGATCTATGACAGTGACAGTGACAGGGTGGCTGGCAAGAGCTGGATGAGAGAAGCTGAAGATCATGCTCATTGGCATGTAATTCGAGAGGCCATGTCCAACCGTAGACTGAAATAGGCTGATGATGATGAAGATGATTCATAATTACTAATAATATTATAGTGAATTACCGGGTCTGCTTATTGCCACTTTGTTATTTCCAACGTTTCTAATACTTTTCGTGTTTTCGTGGTCATGGCTTACTGAGCTATTATTCTGGACATTTGTTATAATGACACATCAGATGGTTTTGCTACTTACTGGCTTACTAGCCTATTCTCCTGATATATTACATGATGGTTTGCAGCGATCTGTAGCTGTTTCTAGAAGCTACTAAAGTTGCCATTAATACCTTATAAATATTTTGGTTCAACTATTAGTTTGTAAGAAGACTAAAAACAAATCTAAATAAATGAAAAAAAAAAACGCAATATGAAACCGTACAAGTAGTTATGATTACTTCGGTTATATTAGTTATAGTGAAAATTACGACCACGAAATCAAATCGTAAAAATTAGTTATAACCAACAATACTAAGATTATTTAATTTTGTTTGTCGTAAATCACTAAACCACAGTAACAACTTCTATTTAATCTATATGCAGATTAAATGATCTATCGATATAGAAACACAAGGCATTTCCCGATCTTCCCACAGACCAACGAATGACGCAAACATTCCACGGACATGCGAAATATGCATTCAAAACTTTGCATAAATAGATTTATATCTCGTTATCCATTAGTACCGGCGTTTGATTTATGTGCGTAAAACACGAATGTTATCGTAAAACTGTGGCTTTATAGACATTTGAATTACCTAAGGTATAGATGTGAGAATTTAGTGGAATATTCCGATGCAATGATTTATGAATGTAATCGAATGTACAATAGTTTTGCTTTGTTGTTGGGATAGAGAAAACCAGAGCGCGCGTAAGCTTAGTGGTTTGGTCTGCAGAGCGGTGATGTTACGTTAAAACTGAAATTCATCCTTTATATAAACATCAACGAATATACACAGTCAATTTATGTTTTATTACTCATAAACCTTTGTGTATTTTGTTGTAATACCAAAAATAGGGCTAAGCTTTTCGGCTGTTATGAATAGCGAAGTAATAATATCTTATCTTATTCCAACGATTTTTATAAAATTTGTATACAGGGGATTTCGGGGGCGATAAATTGATCTGGCTACGATTTATTTTCAGAAAATGTTGTTTTATTCGTGTTTTCAATAATAAACTTGATTATCGATATAATCAACTTTATGACTCTTCCCGACATCTATTGGCGAATAATAATACTATTTTTCATAATTGAGAGCAACTAACTGCTTTAAAGACACAATAACACTGAAGCAATTTCAGCAGATGGCGTTGTTAAGCCACCCGAAGCCAATGAGTGTTTGGTTTAAGGTTAGACCAAGAAAATTAATTGTTTATTTATATTATTTGTGTATTTTTAACTCACGTGCTCACTTAAAAATTCCTAAACGATCTTGGAATATTTCATCATTTTATCAATATGTAATTCGTATTTAAATATAAATTCTAAAAAACACAACTTATCAACAAAAAAACCGGTCATCGTCTAGTCAATATTAAACTGACAATTGATATTTCATTCTCTTTCGCGGTCACACTAATTCAAACAATTTTTTCATATCGATTTTGCTCGGCAGGCGAGCTCACAATGGGAAACCTTAGCTTAGGTTCTGGTCTCTGGAGGGGATGGCCCCCAGCCCGAAAAAAAAGGCTAGTTCACAAACCACCTAGCATTAGGTGCTCACCGAATCCACTAACATTAACAGAATACAAGACATAACAGATGCTCCACCGTTCAAACCGCAATGAATGTATGTTTTGTAGCAGGAATAGCCTATAGCAGAGATGGCCAACCGGTAGATCGCGATCGACTGGTCGATCGTTGCTATTAGTTCAGTCGATCGTGGCAAGATAAAAAAATATAAATACATAGAACAGACTGCGCAACGCAATCATAAGTCGCAAGCATCATCTTCGTCTTGTGTCATTTGTAAATGACCATTACGTCACTTTTTTTTTTCTTCTCTTTCACACAATAGATCTCTTTAATTATATAATTTCAGCTTTATGTTAATCTTTTCAATAAAAGATAATAATATACTACATGTATACTGAGATACATTGTTTCATTAAATTTCAAGAAATGCCTTTGGTAGATCGTAGAGTGCTTTGACAGTAAACAGTGGATCTTGATTCTAATCAAGTTGGCCATCCCTGGCCTATAGCAATTCCCATGCACGCTTCCTAGCTCGGTGCCTAGTTTAGTACTATTAGTTCTTCGAAGCAGTCCATTGTTTTTTATTGTATCGTTCACTGGATAACCTTACGGTCCAGCTGGTGCTAATTGGTTACCGAAGCCTATAGCATCAACAAGGTTACCCATCTTGAAACAAGAGTTCTTAGTCTCAGTTCTTACAAAACGGCTGCCGTTCAAACCGAAATGCATTACAGCTTCACGCCAAAAACAGACTCAAAAGACGCTCTTTTTTATAGCTTAGATGGGTAGACGAGATCACAGCCCACCTGGTGTTAAGTGGTTACTGGCGCCCATAGACATCTACGACGTAAATGCGCCACCCACCTTGAGATATAAGTTCTTAGGTCTCAACTATAGTTACAACGGCTGCTCCACCCTTCAAACCGAAACGCACTACTGCTTCACGGCAGGAAATAGGCAGAGTGGTGGTACCTAGCCGTGCGGACTCACAAGAGGTCCTGCCACCAGTAAAGAACGAAGAGAAGTAGAACTTTGTATTAACCGAATAAACTACTTATTTACTTCGACATACAATTCGGTAATACATCACGCACGATATAACGTCATGTCATGTGTATAAATATGACAGTGGTGTGACAAGGTAATGATCGCTCGAAGGCACGGGAACGACGGGCTAACACGCAAGGTTGATGTTTTAAAATTTCGTAATTTCACGCGTGGAGTTTTAATTTAACACACACAGACACACTTTTAGTATTATGTTTACGCTAAGGGCTTTTTGGAAGGCCGGGTATTCTGTAGGATAACTCACTTTAACCGGCGCCATCTAGGCGGGCTTCGGATAGCCTGCCGACCGAGAGGACTGGTGGTCGTGGCGCCAACGACCGCCGGTCCGGCGTCCCGAAGGGTGGTGATGGGAGAGATGTGCTCTGCACTAAAGGCTTCACTTTCCCCCCTTTTCCCTTTCATGAGTTCTGTTTCACGCGAGGTTTGGACGTTGGTTGTTGAGCGACAGAAGGTTTTAAAAAAGGGCTTTTTGAGCCTCTTAGGTGGACCACGCCAATGTCACTCCCACCCTTGAGTCATGAGGTCGAGATTAGCACTACCGTATTATAATTCGATTGAGGTTCCTCTGTATGCTAGTAACCAAATATGTTTTTTTGGGAGTATCTGGACTTATACGCCTTTTTTAGCTTCGAATAACTTGTTGGAGCGCTGCTGTTCAAAAAAATGACTAAAAGATTCGAGTATTACATCATCAGTAGGTTCCACGATCCTATTTGCTTCTGCCACGAAACATACTCTCGCTTTGGAAGTTTGGAAGGGTAGGAGAACCGTTATATAGCGATTAAAATTTCGAATTTGTTTCTGAATGTAGACGAAGGCATTCAAGCTTAAATGTCTAAATATTTAAAAAAAAATACACAAGTAATTA
This sequence comes from Bombyx mandarina, assembly GCF_030267445.1. NCBI lineage: Eukaryota > Metazoa > Arthropoda > Insecta > Lepidoptera > Bombycidae > Bombyx > Bombyx mandarina. The sequence goes on from NC_143216.1 coordinate 2,345,417, forward strand.
CTGTACGGATCGTTTGGAACCTCTGGGTCTGCGGAGGGACTTCGGTTCTCTCTGTATTTTGTACCGTATGTTCCATGGGGAGTGCTCTGAGGAATTGTTCGAGATGATACCGGCATCTCGTTTTTACCATCGCACCGCCCGCCACCGGAGTAGAGTTCATCCATACTACCTGGAGCCACTGCGGTCATCCACAGTGCGTTTCCAGAGGTCTTTTTTGCCACGTACCATCCGGCTATGGAATGAGCTCCACTCCACGGTGTTTCCCGAGCGCTATGACGTGTCCTTCTTCAAACGAGGCTTGTGGAGAGTATTAAGTGGTAGGCAGCGGCTTGGCTCTGCCCCTGGCATTGCTGAAGTCCATGGGCGACGGTAACCACTCACCATAAGGTGGGCCGTATGCTAGTCTGCCTACAAGGGCAATAAAATAAAATAAAACTCTAGATGCGATAAGCTCGCATAGCTTTAACCGTATGAGTGTGCGCATTAAAAATACATTATTCGGTCTTAAAATTATCGTAATCAAGAATAATAAAGCCTCATAAAAAGTTTCAATAAAAATATTAATTACAGCGTTACGTGAAGTTCATTCGACCCGTTTTCTTAATTGAATGTCATTACCATTCGTCATGTTTCCACAGAAAATATTAAATAGAAATATTTAGGTCGTTTTGATAACATTGTTTTTTAGAAAACAAAATGTTATAAAATTGCTTTCTTGTTAAATAAGAATTTGTTGTTGGCGTGCTATTTATTATCTATATATTAATACGTAAAGCAAAAACTTTGTATCCCTTTTTACGAAAATTGCGCGGACGAAGGAGTATGAAATTTCCCACACTTATAGAGAACATAGAGAAGAAGTAAATAGGTGTAATAATTTTTTAAAATTGTACATTAAAAATACATTAAATCAATAAAGAAATACATACGTATAAATATAGCCTTTGTATATTGTCAATTGTGAAACTTTTGTGGTCAAATTGAGAATAGATTAATATTGTTTGTCTTTAATATTATTTATTTATAGTGTAGTTTTGGGGAAATCTGTGTTATTATAGAAGTATAACAATGCTTGACAATAGAACCATAATAATGTTTAAACTTTTGATCTCAATTAATTATAGTCGAATTTCGACTACTGCGGGGACCACTGGTCTTTAGAAATACGTATTTGAGTTCAGAAGATGGAATATAGAACCAGTCAACTTGATTAGCGATCAGTTCTACATGCCAAAAGCAAACATTGTCGGCGCGTATCAGAGCGCAGACACGTTCCAATCAACCTTTACTTCACAGAGGCATGCCGCAGACGTCTCCCGATTCAATCGAAACTGCAACTGCATTTCAGTTGCCAGTCCTTTGATACGTCCATCGCTTGTCTGTCCAAACGATTGTCTGACGCGACCAATACTAAGCGACCCACCACTTAAGCCGCTGCAAACGACACACGTTCACATTCGCAGATCAAATTACTCTGGCCGGTCGAAGCCGTCTTTGAATTCAGAATATACCATCAATTCAATTGTCAAGCCGTTACTCGTAAACAGGGGGAGGTGATAAATTAATGCGCCAGTACATTAGACGCCCCGTGATAATAAAACACGCATTAAAACGTAATTGCTGACAACGGTAACAACTGACGCGATTTTTTGTGATGAGTCCGTTTGATTGCTCGCTCTATTGACGGTGTTCGAAATTTTCATTGTGAAAACCGAGCGATGTACGACGAATTCCGCGATGCGGTCGCTCAAGAGTGCGGGGTGGATGTTTTCGAAATGGGGCACCTAACAGCAGAACTCACTCTGGAGGGTAATCGTGCACGAAAGCGTCTAGTAATAAAAGTGGTCGTAAAATTGTAATGTTACGACCAACGAGACGGGGAGTGCACTGGGATGGCACACTGATACCTTTTTGGGGTTCAGTTCACTACTCGAACTAATAAAATTTGCTTGTTGATTTACGTCGCTTTTTATTGACAAGCAAAGTTAAATTCGTTCACGATTTATTGGGCTTGTTCCGTTTCGTTATACCGTATTGCGTGATGTTTATCTTGATATAGAAATGCTCGTTGATTTGTTGAACGAATTTGTTTTTTTTTTAGTGAATTACGGTGGCAGACGATAGCGTAGCTTAAACGCAATGGTGCAATTAACAGTGTTTAATACATTGTGGACCACTGTGAAAACATTTCACGTCTACAATGAAACTGAATTGAATTTAGAAAATGTAGGAGTGTAATATCATCTTCAGGTTTTGCGATTCATAGACATAGTTGAAGCTAATTTGTCCATGAAAACTAGAAAGTATTCGAAATGTTTTAGTTTTAATTGGGAGATCAAACCGTAAATGTGGTTTTAATAACGGAGTAGTGATTCCGAAACGTTATATGCATTTATATGCATAACCTTATATGCATAACCTTATATGCATAACCTTATATGCATTTATATGCATTTATATGCATAACCTTATATGCATTTATATGCAATTATATGCATTTATATTTTTCGGATCATAGCCATAATTAAAACTAATTTTACTACTTCCCACGCTTCGAACACCTTAGGGTATTCGCGTTCAATGATGATCAATGATGTTTTTAATAAAACATGAATGACTAACGAAAATAATATATCTTAACTCTTCTACTAAAAGCCGGCAGACGAAACATCCTCGTCAATTTCACTTCGTCGAGATCTCAGATACAAACAAGGATGTACGCCCCAATAGACTGCACGGATAACTTCAACACTTTCCATTTCGGCGGGCCGTATCTCTTGCGAGCGTTCCCGCGTTTTATCTACCCCGTGTAATTGGTCGTAAGAACCGGGGCTTACGTTCGGTCCGCAGATAATCCAAGCTTTTGTGCGCGACAGTACGCGGCCGTGATTCTAGCGGAATGATTATTGAGAGTCGCGATGCGTTAATCTGATTTTATGTTAGATAAGTTTAGCTGATTTAATGCTGTGATGTTAATGCTGACGTGCCGTTTAGCTGTTAGCTTCTGAGTTATAGTTTAATGTTTAGTTGAAGCTTTGGATACATTTGATATCTGCTTAGAAAATCTGTTGATATAAATTAGTTTACGTGCTGAATAAATTAGTATGTGCTGGACGGTGGACGAGATAAATGTTAATGCTTATTTAAGATTCTTGTTTTGAAATAAGATCCGAAAACGACAATAATTGTTCTGTTCTGTTTTTATTTTCACTAGTGGTCCCGCAGTAGTCGAAATCCGACTATAATTAATGAAAATTATAATTTTGAACATTATCGTGGTTCTATTGCCAAATACTATTGTACTTCTTTAATCACATATTTCGCCAAGACTACACTATGGACGAATAATATTAAAAATAAACAATATTAGCCTATTCTCAATTTGACCACAGACTAAGCAATAACAAAAGTTTGACAATAAACAAAGAGTATATGTGTCTGTGTTAGTGTGTGTCAAATACATGGTAGTTTGTGTAATGTTTTTTTATTGATTTAATCTATTATTAATGCACAATTAACAAAAAATATTAGCGTTCTGCAATCCTTCTCTATATTCTCTATAAGTGTGAGAAATTTCATACTCCTCCGTCCGCGCAATTTTCGTAAAAAGGGATACAAAATTTTTCGTTTCACGTATTAATATATAGATTTTGTATGTAGTTTTAATATCAGACAGTTTCATATTAAAGTCAAACAAAGTCATTGTAAGCCTTTCAACTTCGTCTCATATTCGCTTAAACGTACGCTAGATATAACAGTGTTACGTAAAAGGCTTTTAAATTTAAATAAAAACAAACAGCACGTACCTTAGTTCACTGCGAACTTCACAGGACGCCGGCGAAAATTACAAAGTCTCTTTTTTCAAGTTTCCAGTAAACATTATGACAGCCAGGTACGCCTGAGCTCCGTTTTGTATTCAATCCACGAGCAACGCAGCTACGTCTAGAGTTCCATGGTAGTGGTTGTTGGTAAAAATGTTCCTAATTTATGATACTGAAGTGGGTCTTCGGAGAGTGTTTTGTAAAATATAGCTCGTGGAGACTGAGCAGTACAACGTTACAATTAAACTGTTATAAAATGTAAACCCTTTTTGTATTTACATACATTATTTAAAAAAAAAATAACATTGTGTTGTTATTTATTGATTAATAGTTGATTTTAAAATATACAACAAGCATACAAAAACCCATAATGTATATTTCAACAGAAATGCTTGCTTTTTTTTCTAATATGGGCGGAAGAGTCCAAGGCCGTTCATTTCGCCGCCTATTTTGAGGCGTCATCAGTTTTAAGTTTCCACTTTACTGCTTCACGGCGGACATAGGCAAGGTGGTTGTACCTTACAAAACGTCCTACCATCAGTAACTTAACAGTAAGTTACTTCAACTGGCCTCGACACCAGACCTTATTACGTCTTATAGTTAGTGCAGTAATTACTAAGTCAACGATGTCATACAAACGAGTACTACAAATGTGAGTGGGGAAAGGGCATCAGCTCGGAACTTATGAAAGAACAGGAATTTACGATTTTATAGAAAACTTTGTGACAGCTATATAATGTTTGCGTTAAAGTTACCCATATTAGCACAAATGTTCACTAAACGAATTAAAATCAAGACAAACACGTAAAAAGCAATATAGATCATATATTGCTTTTTACGTGTACGCGGTACGCAGCGGCTTCGCGCGGTAGGCAGCGGCTTGGTGCGGTAGGCAGCGGCTTCGCGCGGTAGGCAGCGGCTTGGTGCGGTAGGCAGCGGCTTGGCTCTGCCCTTGGCATTGCTGAAGTCCATGGGCGACGGTAACCACTCACCATCAGGTGGGCCGTATGCTCGTCTGCCTACAAAGGCAATAAAAAAAAAATATATAGATTTTTTATGAAACTACATCTGAGTCGACTATTATCAAAGCCGGCAATGTGACTTTTGGACAATTATTGGTAAATCAGAAAAACGAATTATTGACTTTGTATTCCATTGGCAGTCACAAAACTCTTCTGAACGACATCTTAGATAAATAACAGGTTAAGTATTAACCTTTATTTAATGCAGGTTTTGAACCGTATTCTTTGAAGGAGACGATTATATTCAAATCAATCTGTATTGACATATCAATAACATTTTTTTGTCCAAATGCACAGATTGCCACCTTTGATAATAGACAACTCATCTGTAACCTTTAGTTATTATAAAAAGTACAAAACTTACCTTTCTATGAAAACTTTTGAGTATGAATATAAAAAACTTTGCAGCGATGTTTTATTTATCACCGCCCTACCACCTCACAATCAACCTCAAGAAACAAAAGTTTTGTTGACAGATATCAAATTTTGGCGCGCTTTCGTCGTTCAATAATAAGCCTCCTAATTAAAAATTTCAAAGTCTATGGTAACATGTATCCCGTTTGGAAATTAAAAATAAATATGTAAGAAGTGAGTAAGTGGGCTAATGTTAAACGGAAAGCTTAAATTACCGTGATTGACGGTAATAATATAAAAATATTTAATCATTTAATATAATAATTATGTCTACGACTCATCATCATCATCATCATCAACAGCCCACAGTCGTCCACAGCTGGACATAGGCCTCTCCCAATCTACACCACTGAGCCCGGTCTGCGGCTCGCTCAGGCGCAAAGTGGTATTTCTTAACATTTTAGTTAGGTAAGCTTTCCTATTACTATTTAATATAGCAAACACGACTTCGGGACGATGAGAATATTTTCACTCATTAAGTGTAATTTCGCAGCTCCAATACTACCGCTATCAATCTTTCACACGTCATTACGTCTGTCACCTTAGGGCATAAAGCTGTCTATCGGAAAAGGATTTGCAATTTCGAACTCTTTATATTCAGTCATCGCTCACAAAATGTCATTGAAGTCGGTGATTATGGAAATATTTTCGATTGACTAACGCGTGAGGGAATGCGTTTTTTGTATGTTGCGGGGTGTTTAAGTGTTTAAGGGAGCTTTGAGGTCGAGTTAGCATCAAAGGTAACCAAGTTTTCTTTGTCAACTAATGGGGTACTGAGTATGGTCGAGTGTTTTTATATATTGACGTCAATTTTAGATAGTAAGGATACTAAGAATAAAGATGAAAATGATCGAGTAATAGTCAATGGTTATAATGGTCTCAAAAACTTAAAAAAGATAGTTTGAAAAACGTTCGAATATTTGATGAGATAAAAAAATTACAAGTCATGTCAATGTTCGGATAATATTGCACACAAAGATAGAAATATTAAAAATTTTATTTGCAGAAAATAGGTTTCAATAGTCAAGAATAGGAAAGGAGAGGTTACCGTACATTGTGCACCAAGGGAGAAAAGTTGAACATTTCCTACTGCGTGTAAAATTGCGTGGAGGAAATATCCTACTTTTCTCCCTTGGTGCACAATGTACTATTTATTCTCTATAGAAGAATAAATGCCTGAGTATTTGGTATTACTTTCAAATGACATCGAATTTAGTTCTATAGGGAACTTTTGTATGGAAACCAAGCGAAATTAGTTTAATGGGGACGAGAACAGGAGACTGTGTCCACTACACTGAGTGACGGACAGACAATGCCTATGTCATTAATCACAGGATCGTTAAGAACAAGACAATGATCACGAGTGGGATTTGTGTCAAATGTGTTTTACTAGGGTGACCGTAGTTTGATTGTGTTTTTTTTTGAAGTATATTGTTTAATTTCTTTCACCAGATTGATGGACGCGATCTCATGTTGCTCTAAGTTTTGGCAATTTTTTTATGAGGCTATGAGGTTGTTAAGAGAGTTTTAACTATGAATGTAGCTTTAGAGGAAGATGTAGACCAAAGAAAAAATTGCTGGATTGCGTGAAAGACGATATGTGTAAGAGGGGAGTAAGCGAAGAACTTGAATTTTTTTTAGTATACAATCTTGTTACTTCATTGTGAAAGTCTGAGACACAAAAAACACAGGTATATTAATAAGTTATCCCTCTTTTGAAGTTTAAAACAATGTACGTTTGTAGTTACTGGTCACCCTACTACGAGCTATCGGTGACAAGTGACAGTTATCGCGACATGTCACGTTCAACATTCAAATGTCAAAGTCACGCCTCGTTAATCCGAAACACGTTCTATTGTTGGTTGTGAAGGTATATTGTATTTGTATTTAAAATTAAAATTACTATTTTTTTTATTATTAATATTATTTTTTTTTTTTTTTTATTGCTTAGATGGGTGGACGAGCTCACAGCCCACCTGGTGTTAAGTGGTTACTGGAGCCCATAGACATCTACAACGTAAATGCGCCACCCACCTTGAGATATAAGCTGTAAGGTCTCAGTATAGTTACAACGGCTGCCCCACCCTTCGAACCGAAACGCATTACTGCTTCACGGCAGAAATAGGCAGGGCAGTGGTACCTACCCGCGCGGACTCACAACAGGTCCTACCACCAGTAAATAATTTACAAGGTTTCGGTTGTAATGATTTAACTATCGTATATTGTATTGTACGGGCACTATTAATACAATTGAATTGCTTGAGATGATACCATCATCTCGTTTTTACCATCGCACCGCCCGCCATCGGAGTAGAGTTCATCCGTACTACCTGGAGCCACTACAGTCATCCACAGTGCGCTTCCAGAGATCGTCCAGGTAGTGACGGTGATAATTCATCATTAGACGGGATAATTTGCTTTCAAAGACAATATAGAATGAAAAGTTTGTAACTATTTCCTGCCCAAAACGGGAAAAGCAATCGTGGATGTTGGTAAAAAAAAAAACTTAATCATACTTATTTTCAGACTTCAGTAGAATTCATATCCTAGGTTGAGTAGAGCTAAATTTTTTTTCTAACTATGCAGATAGCATTGAGAGACTATTTCAGCTTCGCCTTGACGTGTAGGTGAGCTCACGGAGCTCAAACCGGGAATGTTGCTAGCACTGGCCCTAACAAGAGCAGTGCTTCGCAGAATCTACCACCAGATCGTAATCGCGACCCACTGAGAAGATCCGGCGAGAAACTTAGTTGGCAGTGTCTATGGGTTAATTTACTCGTCGAGCTCTTCGTCACGTGTTACGGGTTCGGCGAGGACGGTGACAGGTAGAGCTATTAATTGACGCTTGCGAGCTACGTCACTTGTTTCACATCAAACGAGTAAGCTGAGAGTCTTAAATCCAAGATGACATTACATAAAAATAACATAAATTCACAAAAGCACTTAACTTAAACACGCCAATACTCCTATTAAATATACTTAAATATGATAAAATCTTCGGATTTACATTGCTAAGCGTCATAAAGTCTACTATTAATAAAGTTATAGTTGATAATTCCAGTTGCAGTTGAAGCTACAACATTACGTGTACTTGTTCTTTCGAAATAGCATTATATTGTTTTTTTTTTTTTTTTTTTCCACAGGAGAAAATCGCCGGATTCCCACCCGCACGGCAGGTGGGTATGTGGGAGTCGAACCTCACTAAAAACTACTGCCTCTCACAGCCGGCGCCCTACCCCGGACCGGGTGGGAACCCAGTCGGAGCTATTGAGACGGCGGGACAGGGTTTACGCAGAGCATATTACATCCATCCCGCCGATTATATTGTGGTAGGTAGCTTTAAGCATCTTTAAGCATGTTTGTAGCTTTTAGCATCGTGTAATAAAAATCAAAACCGCAAAATTATAATTTGCGTAATTACTGGTAAAACCAAACTGATGATACCATAATAATATAATTGTCGTGTCAGAAAGTTTGACGATATCACAAAAATCAGAAGTGGATTATTAATTTAATTCAAAGACTTCGCCACATTTTCCACGGACCTCTTGTTTACTGGTGGTAGGATCTCTTGTTTACTGGTGGTAGGACCTCTTGTTTACTAGTGGTAGGACCTCTTGTGAGCCCGCACGGGTAGGTACCAGCACCCTGCCTATTTCTGCCGTGTGAAGCAGTAATGCGTTTCGGTTTGAAGGGTGGGGCAGTCGTTGTAACTATACTTAAGACTTTAGAACTTATGTCTCAAGGTGAGTGGCGCATTTACGTTGTAGATGTCTGGGGGCTCCAGTAACCACTTAACATCAGGTGGGCTGCGAGCTTGTCCATCCATCAAAGAAATAAAAAAATAAAAAGTTATCGTTCATTGTCTCTTAGTACTGGAATTTTTAATATCATGCGCTTTAGTTCTGAAGGGTAACCCAAAAGAGATGCTGTGTTCATCTCACAATCTCTCTCCTATATGCAACCCCATTTCACATGACTAATGCTTTTGAAGTATTCCCATTACAAATCCCCACACAAACTCCCCCCACTAAAACTCATTGTATCCTGTTATTTATATGTTGGATCTAATAATACTTAGTGATGTGTATGTACAATTTAACAGCCGTACCTATAGTAAGTAGGTTCCGGACGAAAACGGCACTTAAATATATCACGCGTTTTTATGTGCTTTATAGATTTATGGTTGATTTTAGTTCTACGTTTTGTAATTTTACTTTAAGGCGTAAATGAAGATTTGTCGAATTAACGATGTGAGTGATTCGGATCATCGCTACTCTTGTAAGAGACATATATTCGATTTTCTCCTTGTTTTGTCTTAATTGTGTGAGGTTAGATATCTGAAGACTTAATGTTAATACTGGACTTCCACAAATAATTCAAGACCAAATTTAGCCAAATCGGTCCAGCCGTTCTCGAGTTTTAGCGAGACTAACGAAGAGCAATTCATTTTTATATATATAAGTATAGATTGGACTCTGCGAAGCACTGCTCTTGCTAGGGCTAGTGGTTGCAAATTCCCTCAGGCTGAGCCCGTGAGCTCATCTACCCGTCCGGACGTAGCTGGAATAGCCCCATAGGCTACCAGCGGATAGGTAGGAAAAAAAAGCTTACTGTGAATCTGCAAAGACTAAGATCATCCTGCTTATATCTGCTGCGATGTAGCTATTCCTTTCGGTCTACAAGTTGAGATAGTCCTCACGTATCATCATCATCCTGCCCTTCTCCCAGTCTCCTGGGGTCGGTGCAACATGTTTTCTCCTTACATACTCTTTTATCATATACCATTTCTTCGCTCACTCCCTTCTTACCCATATCTTCTTTCACGCAATCCATCCATTTCTTTTTAGGCCTACATCTTCCTCTATATCGTTCCACATTCATAGTTAACATTCTCTTACCAACCTCATTTTCATTTCGTCTCATCACATGTCTTCTTTCATCACTTTCAGACTTGCTTTAACATATTCATTCCGTATTCTATCCATTCTCGTTACTCCACAGTCCACACATCCATCGCAACATTCGCATATCTGCTGCATGCAATCGTCATCCTCACATATCAGAGTACTTGATTTCATATGTCAAGGTAGCGGTCACCACTTAATATAAGGTGGGAAATGAGCTCCATTATCTATTAAAGCAAAATAAGTTTAAATATTCTTTATTCAAACACATCTTTCGCAGAGGTGCGATTGACTCGCGCAATAAGGCCGCCCACTGATGGCGCGCTCGTCACGCGTAATCGCGCGATATAAATCAGACATTATCTCGCCACTCGAAGGCAACAGAACAAAACGGTGACGCCAACAAATGACCGCCATTTTTCTTCGGCAACCGTGGCGGAGGACTCTGTCAATATATCCGTGAGGGAGTCTGGTACAAAATTAACGTGGAAGCGATTGTGTTTTATTTTTGTTGTTCTATTTTTAATTAATACTCGCCGATCGGTTCACTCAACAGGGTCTAAGAATAGAAAAATGAAGATAGATGGGTGGAAAAGCTCACGGCCCACACGGTGCTAAGTGCTTACCCAAGCCTATAGGCATCTATAGCGTAAATGCCGCTACCCACTTTGACACATGAGTTCTAAGGTCTCACTTTTAACAGTACAACGGCTGCCCCGCCTTCAAATCAAAGCTTGTTACTGCTTCACGGCAGAAATAGGAAGGGTGATGGTGCCTACCCGTGCAGACTCATAAGACGTCCTACCGCCATTAAGCCTTGGTTACTGGTAACGTTCTAAAAACGCTGTTTTAATTTTATCGAGCGTACTGTAACCCAGCACTGTATTTCTGTCGCAAAGCGCTGTTGGGTTTTATTTATTTATTTATTTGGGAAACAAACAGTACAATACAAAACATACAATATTTAAAAAAAATATAGCTAAAACAATAACCAAATATGTTTCCACAATCAAAATATGGGTTTCCGATTTTAATGACGGCCTTTTTACAGGAACTCGTATAATGCAATTCGCTTATGCTTTGGACCACCGCCGGCCGTCTCTCGCCCCATCTGCCGCCCCTAACCGCTGTTATATTTTATTTGTGCGATAAATAACGTTTTATTACACATATTTTGTCGTGTTATAATAACTAATGTACCCACTCTCTCAATTCGCGTGTAATACCGCGTGACGCGTTATTTTTTTTCTCCCCGTTATTTATTTGTCCTCTTTATTGCAGTTCACCCGCATTTATTTTTAAAATAATTTATGTGTTCCGTGACGGTGTAGACTTTGTAAAATATGCCAATTGAACCAAAGCGATTTTCTGTAACTAAATCATAAATGTAATGTCTTTTTTTTTTTTTTTTTTCATATAAGTCTTAAATAGCGTATGCGATTTAAGACTTTGTTTTCTTTTTTATTTTGGCATGCACACATTTTTGAGTATTTTAAAAGTAAAACGTGGTAAACATAAAAACGTAATTCTGTGGACTGTCACATAATTATATAGCTACTAGTGACCCGCCCTCGCTTCGCTTCGGAAACATTAAAACACACATGAAACCAAAAAAATAAATAAAAAAAAATTAAAAAAAAGTAGCCTATGTTCATCAGGGACAATGTCGGTTTATAATGGCAAAAGAATTTTTCAAATCGGTCCAGTAGTTTCGGAGCCTATTCGAAACAAACAAACAAACAAATCTTTCCTCTTTATAATATTAGTAATAATAATATTAGTATAGATATAGATAGATATTAGTATTAATTATATAGCTATGAAATAACTGAAATATGAGCACACTGTGAAAAATACTAGATTAATTTGATTTTTGAGAAATTTGTTGTAAAATGAGTGCTTATATAGTAATAATAATAATAGTAGGTTTTATTTATTTTATATTATATAACGTTTCAGTAATATACGTCTGGAATCTTCATAATAATTAATAAGTTTTTAACTCTGGAGCCCTAACCACTAGTGGCTTATGTCGTAGACACCGCCACGAGTGGCAATCTATTTTTTATGTGGTAGTTTAAAAAAATTTTCTATTTTCTCTTTTAAAAAAAATTTGTTTATTTAATAAGATTTAAAAAAAAAAACAGTGCCACTCACTTTTCTCGAAAGGATTTGTGAGTGCTAGCCGAAAACATTGTCACGACGACACTACTCATGGCGGTATATTCTTAATACCATCTAGATGACCGTTCGACATATTATGTGGTGACATACCGAAAAATCCGAGTGCTTCGACTTGCGGTCGACGACAATGACTCATAAACGAACAAAAGAAAATAATTTATAACTCGGAACAGCACTAATGTAATTCAAAGAGGGAGTCCAAATCGCGTTAACGACTGGGACATGTGCAAACGCAAATAAATTGCCCCGATTCATACGAAGCCAACAAGCCGACCGCTACTTGTGTTATTTATTCGAGTTTTTAAATAAAGATAATAACCGTTGACATAAAAACAAGCTTTGGCAATTCGAAAAGAAACGGCATTGCGATTTATTGGTGCTCTGTCGTTTTTATTTTGTTCAATTATTTACGTTTTACAAAATATCGTCTTGTTATTTATCTTATTGTTCTATTAATCGAACCGAAATAGTAGTGAAGTTAAACGAAATTTATTCAAATAACTTAATACTCATGAGAGTATTAAGAGTTTCCTCGGTAACCGTACTCGTCGAACTCGACAAAGAGGTCGACGTGCAACCTAACCCATGCATCAGCCCGCTGAGTTTCTCGCCGGATCTTCTCAGTGGGTCGCGATTCCGATCCGGTAGTAGATTCATTCGCGAAGCAATTGCTCTTGAGTTGTTAGGTCTCCTTCGGAGGCGCTCGGGCAGTTGTTAGCAAATCCCACCCCTCCTGGCTGAGCCTTTGCTCGCCCACCTGTCCTGGTGAAGCTGGAAAGGCCTCCGGGCCACCAGTAATCTTTCAATCATAAAAAAAAGGATTAAGAGTAATAAATTTCGTTTCGGACTCATGTCCGCGCGGGTAGGTACCACCAGACCGCCTATTTCTGCCATAAAGCAGTAATGCGTTTCGGTTTAAAGGGTGGGGCGGGCAGCCGTTGTAACTATACTGAGACTTTAGAATTTATATCTCAAGGTGGGTGGTGCATTTACGTTGTAGATGTCTATAGGCTTCAGTAACCATTTAACACCAGGTGGGCTGTGACCTCGTCAACTCATATAAGCAATAAAAAATAAATAAATAAAACAAACGTGTGGCACTCGGGAACTGCCGCGGTAAAGCTATTGCATGGCATTTTTTATCAACTTGTGCAATTACAATTAGACAAAGTTAATTTAATATTAAAACAATAATAAAACAAGACCACGCTATATTAAACATTATTAAAAGCAAAACCTTAACTGTCCCCTTCACACTCATAAGCTAGACCGCGCGAGAGAGAGATAGATGGGCAGACTTTTCATGATGCGAATGCAGTGTGACGTTACACCACGCGCTTATTCACAAACACTACATTTCGTTACGGAATTTCATGATTCGGTTGCCGCGCTCAAGGCTTGCGATAAAAGCTATGCAATAGCTTAAAAAAACTAGAAATCTAATGTATATGCGGTTAAATCCTGAAATAAATATAACGAATTGAAATCTGATCCATCCACTGGCAGAAAATATCAAAAAAGTAGTGTGACTTGATGGATGGAGCGGGCATAATTGCCCGTCCCCCACTTGTTAATGAATCGAACGTAATGAAAAATGATTGTGCAACCGTCTCCCGCGTCCGGTACTGCCGTGATGTATGGTCACACTACTTCGTGTTACAAACGACATTGCAAATGGCCGCCTCAATTTGTTTGTACAATAATAAATGATTGATTGATGTTTATGAGTTTGATGAGGACACTTATTTTAATGTCTTCTTTGTGGACTCGGTACTCTGTTTTGTTAGATTTGACAAATGTAGTGGATTCGGGACTAACGTGGAGTTTCGAATTAGTTTGAATGGGCATATTATTCAATTCCGCCCAAATCATAGCTTCGGGCAGAATTAGGTCTTGTCAGTCCGCACGGGTAGGTACCCACTCCCGCCTATTTCTGCCGTGAATTAGTAATGCATTTCGGTTTGAAGGGTGGGGCAGTCGTTGTAACTATACCGAGACCTTAGAACTTGTGCCTCAAGGTGGATGGCGCATTTACGTTGTAGATGTCTATAGGCTCCAGTAACCACTTAACACCAGGTGGGTTGTGAGCTTGTCCACCCATCTAAGAAATAAAAAGAAAGGTGAAACTTGCATTTGGATTACCTATGTCTATAGACCTTAAGTAACAACGAGTGTTGGAAAGGATCAGTATTCACGACTGTTTAATATTAAATTTGCAGACAAACGTTCTATAAGTCGATGATTACGCGCGGTTAAAGCCCGCATTTGTTTTACTAAGCTCAATAGTCAAATAAAACTACATTTAAGATACAGTCGCGATTACCAGTCTAATGGTTAACTCCCCCCAAACGACCTCGGTGTTTTTGCCACTAGATTAGAAGTTCTATTACTTGAAGAACATTCTAGCACATTCATTCAAGAACATTCTAGCATTTCAATTGTTCAATTTTTTATTTTTTATTGCCCTTGCAGGCAGACGAGCATACGGTCCACCTGATGGTGAGTGGTTACCGTCGCCCATGGACCTCAGCAATGCCAGGGGCAGAGCCAGTCCGCTGCCTACAGCTTAATACTCTCCAAAAGCCTATTTAATATATTGTTTTAATGATTCAAATAGACAAGCGTGACCAACCAGACCAGAGCCTTCAGATGTTAGAGATTTCCGGAGTCCTGGGACAATACCAAGCATTCCAGCGCATTCCATTTTGGTTGTTCCCTGCTTTAAAAAAGGGCAATAACGATTATATTCTGACTGAAATAAGCATAACATTCCATGTTCCGGCGATATCCATTGCTCGGTACTTTATAACTGAATTAATAGGAAATTTTATTATTGTGGTGGTTGTATATTAGTGTATTCACAATTGTTTACGGTTGTTTACTGATAGCATATAATTATATTATAGTTAAAGGCTGTACAACAAACGTTTTGAAGTCATAAGGCCTTGGGACCATGTGTTGTTCGGACAAATAACTGTTTGGCTTCGACTAAAACGGGTCTAGACTTCAATTTCAAAAGAAAATCGATTCCTATTTTTTCTTCTATGAATAAACGCTAAAAGAACAAGCAGTAATAATAATACATTATAAAAAAGGGAAACTTAAATCCATCCGTCCATAAGTTCTACAAAAGTCAGTGAACACAAAGTAACCTTTTTGTTTTCAAAACGCTAAAGCATTTTAACGTTACGATACACAACGAATAAAATTAAATTTATTAGTCAGAGAGCATTGTCGCCGCCTCGCGTTAAACGATGCGCGATTAATTTTATCGATACAAGCAATTATTTTAATCGATTTTGAAATCGAATGCCCATCTGTCGTGTTTCACAGCGAGCGAAGGGTACGATGACATTTATATCAATAAATTTATCGTTCCGTATAAATTATAGTATCTATAGTATTAATAAAACAATAGCAAACCGAGGTAGCTTTTATTTATTTGTGGATGTCAGACACTATGGTTAATAATTTTCGTTTCGACCGTTGTAAAAATAGGTTTCACTGTACACCGAAATTAAACATTATCTACAGAAAATATTTAACATCATAGTGCAATAGGTATAGTATTCATCATCATCATCAACAGCCCACAGTCGTCCACTGCTGGACATAGACCTCTCCCAATCCACACCACTGAGCCCGGTCTACGGCTGTCCTCATCCACTTCTTGCCGGCCACCGTTCGGAAGTCATCGCACCACCTAGCCAGGGGGCGTCCCACGTTACATGTTCCGCTGCGCGGTCTCCACTCCAGTACCCACTTCAGCACTTAATATAAATAGGTATAGTATTAGTACATAAATATTTATGTGTTTTTTTAGCCACGTTTTGATATGGGAATAATATAATGCGAATTAACTAACTTTTTAAATTTATTGGCTTACAGTAATTTTACCTACGGAGCCGAAACGTGGACACTGACTGTGCGACTAGTCCACCAATTAAAAGTTACTCAGCGAGCTATGGAGCGAGCTATGCTTGGTTTGTCATTGCGAGACCGAATACGCAACGAGGTCATTCGGGCAAAGACCAAAGTGATCGACATAGCTCGCAGAGTTAGTAAGCTGAAGTGGCAGTGGGCTGGTCACATATGTCGCAGAACCGATAACCGTTGGGGTAGACGTGTTCTGGAGTGGAGACCGCGAACCGGCAAACGTAGTGTAGGACGCCCTCCTGCTAGATGGAGCGACGACCTGCGCAAGGCAGCTGGCAGTAACTAGATGCGTAGAACCGAAGATCGGGTTCATTGGCGAGCTTTGGGGGAGGCCTATGTCCAGCAGTGGACTGCCGCAGGCTGATGATGACAGTAATTTTACATGTCCTTATCGAACTAGTTACAACTGAATTCCAACCCATAAGCTGGAGCGCATGCCGTAGGTCAGGTAGTCAACAACTGCTTAAGACGGTATTCAAGAGAATTCATGACTAAACTACCCCCACTTTCTACTATAAATACGACTGAACATTGTCGCACAAAACATCAACGAATTTTTTTATTTTTTTTTTATTGCTTAGACGTGTGGACGAGCTCACAGCCCACCTGGTGTTAAGCGGTAACTGGAGCCCATACACATTTACAACGTAAATGTGCCACCCACCTTGAGACATAAGTTCTAAGGTCTCACTATAGTTAGTGTAGCATTCCGACTCGAGCAGCCGAACGAGGCGGAGCTCTTTCTTATTATCATTGTACACTGGAAATGTAATAAATGGAACTCATTGGAAAAGTGAGTCTTAATTACTGTTACTGTGGAAGGCAATGATAACGAGGGAGAGAATGGCGTCAACAACGCTGATGTCATCATTTTATCATATAAAATTAACTGATAATTATTTTTATATATTTATCATATGATTATACAAGTCCGACTTAAAACTTGAGTACTATTAGAATTGAAATAACTTTTCCAGCTTAATCTCATATTTGATATTGTCATTATATTATTTCCGACGTTTCTTAATATACTTACCAGTTTTTCAGTCCGCAAATGTTTGTCAACCCATCATATTAAAGTCATTTTAACTTCACTTTTCAAAACGAATTGAAAAGTGGAACACGTTACCGACTCGACGCCAAACTAAGTGTGCAAGTAAAGGTGAGACGTATCTACGATCTCGCAGATCTGTGGTAAGCGACTGTCTGACACTCGCCGCTCGGTGTCTGACATCGAGTGATAAATGAGCCGTTAAAGATTGATAACGCTGTTAGATAGCGGGCGCCGGGAGATTTCCTTCTGAAAATAAATTTATCTAGCAACTGTTAATAATTTAAATTAATCTAATGCTATTGTATGATGTATACTGATTGTGTTTAGTACATTTGTCAATCGGTGTAAGTTCTTTTTTTTTGGAACGAAGTTCCTTATGGGACGATGCGGAGGGGTATCCTAACGGGGAAAAAACGTCCGTAACGTAAGATTTTTATTAGTAATGCACACAGTGTACGACTTAACTTTGTAATAACGTACAAAAAATAACATATTTATATTATATATTTTTTATAAATCATTGTGAATAAAATAAAGAAGTTAAGTAGTTTTTATTTTATTTTTATCAATAAAAAAATCATAATAAAAAATGTATACCCGAATATATTTTCTTTATACCTCGAATAGAACTTAAAATTCATATTTTTATAATAAGCAACTTCGTTCCTATCCGGTGTCCCACGACACCACACATCTTTTTATTTATTTTTCTCATCGTGTTTTGATTTGAAAATTAGGTGTTAATATTAATCGCTTGCTAACAAATTTTAAAATATATGTAAATTAGAAAAAATAAAATTTAAATGCTTGATGAGATTTGATCTCGATTACGTCATTCCCTCGTCTTATATGAAGATTTAAAACCACCATTGTATTCAAATGTTAGATTGGAATAAAAACACAACTAAATACATTAGATTGGGGGGAATAGAGACTAGAGTTAGAATAGGAACAAATCTGGGATGTCACAATACTTTTGTTGAGTTGTTAGATTTAACTTTGTTGAACTGAAAATGACTTTTATTTAGTGTTTTGTAACTCATTAAAGATATTAAAAAGTTAATTACCTGAAGTTAGGTACCTACCTAACAACTAAATAGTGCCAGCCCTATCGAATAACTCTATTGTCCCCATACGTAACCTGATTCACCCCAAAGCCAAGGTTAATCGGGTAAAATTTTTTTTTTTAGTTTTTGTGTATATTTTGTAATGAACTATGTATAATAACGCATCGTATATAAAAAATTAAGCCTCTGGAACCATTTTAATCTCAGTTTTATTTGTGGCTAAGAAAAACCATTGAAAATTTTTGTTGTTTTTGCAAAGGGTCCCGATTCCCCCCAATCTACCGTATTAAGATAGATAAAAATTTATTCTGTAGCATTGAAATTTCGAATCAAATTATCAAATGCAGATTGTACATGTCGTGTGGTCTCCCTACTGTATACTACAGCGGTGCGGGAGTATCTTTGAACAGCGCGGGCAATTATTTATTAAATAAAAACAACATATTTGCAGTTTTAAGAAGCAATAGGACGCAATTGTTTACTGGGTATTTGTGTTACTGGAGCCCATAGACATCTAAAACGTAAATGCGCCACCCACCTTGAGATATAAGTTCTAAGGTCTCAGTATAGTTACAACGGCTGCCCCACCCTTCAAACCGAAACGCATTACTGCTTCACGACAGAAATACTTATTAAAAGACAAGCGCGCTTTACTGATATAGGAACATAGGTAACTGAAAATTAGTGCACATTTGACATTATAATAATATAACACTTTATTTACACCATATGTACAAAGTAAGCATATAAAAACAAATAATAGTCGGTGACATAAATTGGCGGCCTTATCGCTGTAAGCGATCTCTTCCAGGCAACCTTGCAGGGAGAGGAATAAGCGAACTGGACGGTGCTATATCTTAATAAACTTACATAAAAATATATACTTATATACACATGTGAAAAATAAATACAATATAAGATAGACTTACATACGATTAAATACAAATAAATACTAAAAATATGCAAGTAAATACAAAATAAGTAGCAACTTGTACAGTTATATTGTAGGAGCCATATTATTGTGCACGGTAGTGCGATCTTAATCTGAACTTGAAATTTTCCGGCGAGGACGATTGACATAATACGATTGAAGTGATTTTTTGTGTCTTATATTATTTTGCACGTTAATTGTAATCTAAATAAAAAAATACTGGCTTCTAAATGTGATTTTGAAGTTGATAGTATGAAGAGAACCTTCTGAAACTTCTTGAAACTCTCTCTTTCTCTTGAAACTTCAGCGCTGCTGAGAGCGTCTTGTTTACTGGACTGAAGTCTGCAGGAAGAATGTTGCGAGTAAAGAAATTTTATCAGACTGAAGCCTATGGGCATAATGTTGCGAGTAAAGAAATCTTTCTAAGTTTAAACAAAATATTGAGTATGCCACTAGAATTCAATGACTTGCTTTGTCTATTGTTAACGGTTTTCAGTCTACCCTCCAAAACTAAGTTTTTGTGAAGATAATACATTTAAAATGCATATTTTTGATTCTGTGAAACAATAATTTACCCTACATTACCAACGTGTTCTGTTCTGATCTTAAGCGTAAGTTACAATGTATTTGATATTTGCTTAACTTAAAAACTTAATTGGACGCGATTCAATCAGCCTATTGATTTCACGAATACTTAGAAGTCGTTACGTTACGAAGAACGTTGTTAATAATATGGATGACGGTTACGGAATCCACTTATTTAGCAGTGCTAAAAAGTTGAAATTAAGGAATAACATTATTATTAAAAACTTAAAAGAAAAGTTGGCCTCTAAATTCAAAGATAGGCTAAAATGCCTGTCACATCCGAAAACTAAATGAGATTATATTTGACAGGGTAATTTTGACAGTGGCGGTGTCAAGTCGATCTTATTAACGATGTAAATGAATACGGAATGAATCCATTATTCCACAAACAAGGGCCTAGGGCGGGAGTGTTGTTGGGCGTTCTATTTTTGTGATATCCCACAGAGCTGATGAAACCTAATGTGTATGTATTTAAATTGGAAGGTTGTAGCTCAAAATTAATTTGCTTGTACACAAATTTATTTTTTGCGATAAATAAATATGAGGACTACTAATTTCAGAAATTTCCAGGTTGGGGAAAAAGGGTCTTATGTCTGTAGTAATGATGAATGCGTAAAAACGAATTAATTCTTGACACAATATTTTTAACGCAATCGCTCTTATTGGAGCATGGCTGAAGACTGAACTAATGCTGTCTGAGTTAACTGAGAGTAGAAATACTGAATAGGGAATGCCTGGTTAACATTATTGTTTACATGATTCCGGCACTACAATGTCTACAATACGTATTAGTTGCGTACTTAACTACTTAAGCTAATTTAAAACGTAAATTTCTACAATGAAACATAACTATTTAAACGAAGTATAATTTGTCTGTTCAATTTCAATATTATCTATGGACATACACAATTACAGACCAAAAAAATTGACATCTAGTCACTTAAGATTAATAATAATTTCATCGCAAGCTTAAACTATCCAGACATCTAGTAATCTAATGTAAGCTTGTAAATAGTAATGGTTGTAAATGTAAATAAATTTGTTGTGGTGGGCTAGGTTCAAGGGAAAAGACCTCCAGCCGATCACCAAGCTGTTGGTCGGAGTTGGTTGGTCAAGTAATCGCGCTCACCGGACTCTCCGTTACAACCGCCCTGAGGAAAGCTGAAAATCGAACGAAGTGGAACATGATTGTACAAAGAGCCACGAAGGCCTTTTGAAGACACGACGTGAAGCAATGATGATTCCTGGCTGGATTCATACACGCGCCAAAAATGAAACCCAAAACCTGTGCGAGTGTAGGCAATCACAACTCTATATAGTTCCAAGTCATCGCCTCGTCCATTAAAGCTAGGAGGATGTATAATAAATGAGTTACCATATTTTCGTCAGTACCTATCGGGCGGAGTGTTATTTATTGGCTTAAAATTGTAGCCATCGCATAAATTATGTATGACGGTAGTAATTACAACGAACTCCATGTACGTATCCCTACAATCAGGCTTTGTTTGTATCAAATATGTAAAAATATAGGTTTTGATGTTTTTGTTGTTTTACTGGTGGATCTCTTGTGAGTCCGCATGGGTACGTAACACCACCCTGTCTATTTCTGCCGTGAAGCAGTAATGCGTTTCGGTTTGAAGGGCGGGGTAGCCGTCGTAACTATACGGAGATTTTAAAACTTGTATCTCAAGGTGGGTGGCGCATTTTAAGTTGTAGATGTCTATAGGCTCCAGTAACCACTTAACACCAGGTGGGCTGTGAGCTCGTCCACCCATCTAAGCAATAAAAAAAGTTATCGGAGTTTGCAGATGGGTATATAAATAAATAAGGTATGTCGCACACGTCGAGATAGAGTTGTGCGATAATTCGCTGGGTGTACTCGAATCAAGCGATACGACTATACTGGTGCTCAAATTCCGCATTAGTATTGCTCCTAATTCTCAAATACGCATTTAAGACAAGTTCATTATGAAGGACTATCGTGTAATACAAGTCAAACCTACTGTTGAGGTGATGTAGATTAGTTTTCATTGGCTTGAAATTTAAAATGGGTGACGTGTGGTTTATATTGCATAGTTTGTGACATTGACCAATATTCGGGCTTTGTACGAATTTACTAGGTCTCCGCGCCTGGGGGGTGTGTGGGGTTTGTGGGGCTTGATGGTCTGCAGATGTTGGGAGCAGACCGCGGGCCCACGACACACGACTTATCTCGTTTTACTTACAACAATTTTACTTATAAAACTGATTTAACAAAAATACTAATATATTGCATTTATTTTGGAGTTGTATCATAATCACGGTCACGATACGACGTATTTACTACTAAATGTTTGAATTTATTGCATGTCGGTTTTACTAAATGTTTGAATAATACCCTTTATTGCATGACGGTTTGGAGAGAGGGGGAGCCTTTGTAATGTAAACACTGAGACCTTAGAACTCATTTCTCAGGGTGAGTGACAGTTCTACGTTATAGATGTCTATGGGCTCCGGTAACCACTTAAGACCGGGTAGGCTGTGAGCTCTTCTTATCTAAGCTATAAAAAAATAATCAACATTCATTATAAACGTGGAGTAAACGTAACAGCTTGTTTACTGCGACCATGATTTAGAGTTTTGTTTTGCTTCATCATGTCGGCTCCATTATAAATGATTGCTCTCACTCTGTGAAACATCGTACCATATAACGTCGTATCGCGAGAGCATCGGCATCGCAGGATCCGACTGATGCATGACCACGACCATGTCAAGAGTGTACGACTAGTAAGAAGAAGAAGTCAGCATAGTTGTCGTCATCCTATTTTCAAAATATAGATTCACACTCCGTTCTCCTGAGAATGTATTCTTATTTAAATTAATCATCAAAGAGAAAGAAACCTCAGCAAATGTCGAATCAGTTCCGGAACACAATTAATTCCCTTCGCCGAGATAGCGACCCCAACAGAACAAAACACTAACATCTTCTCCGCTATTACGTCCACAATTAACCCGTTCACGCTCATCGTTTAATTCAATTAACACCCCAGCATTCTATCTCGGTTCCACTCGAACGATTTCCGCTCGTTCATCTCGTTCTTGCAGCAATCTGCAAGCTGTCTTGTGGTGACCCAACGTAGTTAACATGTTGGCCATTGTTTTCAGACGCGGGACCGAGATGGCCTTAGGGATGTGTCGGGGCACTAGTTTTGTTGAGATCTATGTTTGTAATAATAAAATTTAAATAAACTTTACGGATTAATCTTACATTGATTATTTACATTTTAGTATTATCTTCGATCGCCGGTTCCGGTTGCTTAATGGTGAACACGTATCGAGTGATTGTCTTATAAAATAATAACAAAACAGTGCAATTAAGTGACATACGAGTACAAACAAGTGTTTATTTCACCTGAACATTCACAAAAAGTTCAAATATATAGAAGTAGTAGCGCGAAATCAGTTTCTTCGTCGTCAAATTTGATCGAAGTGTACACAACTAAACAAGGAAGATCATCAACAAGTAAATTAGATCAGCCATATTTATTACAATAGTGCCAACCTATACACCGAATCATAGACTCAGAAGAACAGTCGAATGACAGCGAAATATTCAATAGTGTGGCAAGCATCAAAATTATAAATTCTACCATTTGCTGTTACCATTTGCACAAACCCAAATTACCCTAGAAAATGGATAAAAATATGGAAATATTATGGTCAAAATTAGAAGATAAGCTAAATCAACAAACTCTAATAATAACTAATACAGTCACAATAAATTTTACGGAGGTGTTAAATGAAAAATTGGAATCGCTTACTGAAGAAAATAACAACCTCAAATTAAAAATTTCTGAATTAGAACAAAAGCTACAGTATTTGGATAAAGATAAACGAAAGAATAATTTAGTCTTTTTCGGTGTCGAAGAAAATGGGAAAAGAGAAATAGATCTTGTAGAATACATAAAGAAGATTATCGTAGAAGCAGGCACCCCTCTGGACTGTCAAGAAGTAAGTAATATTTATAGAATCGGTGCGTCATCCACTAAAAGCCGCCCGATAATAGTGACCTTTACGACTACATGGAAAAAGAATCTTATACTAAAAAACAAACCTAACCTTCCACAAGGCATCTACGTGAAAGAAGATTATTCAAAAAGCGTCCTTGAAACGAGGAAACAACTACAACCGAAAGTAGAAGAAGAGCGTAAAAAAGGAAACATCGCATATTTGAAGCACGATAAATTGGTAGTAAAGAAACCATACGAGGTCGGCCGAGAAAAAAGGAAAAGAGATCAGTCTGATTCACCAAATTGGTCATCACTAAAGAAATCGAACACAAACAAAATTCCAGGAAGAAACCCGCCTAATACCGGTTCTAAAGAAATAATCAAACCTAACATTTTAAATTATATAGCACGAGGAAGGTCATCTTCTTTATCTGAGATCCCAAAAAACCAGGAACTAACATAGGCACCCGGAACCAAACAAAAAGAAAAATAAGCTCCTTATATAAATCAACATTGAAGATAAACCCCCCAAGCCGGCTAGTCACCGTGGGGGAAGATGACTACTACCCTCCAAATAATCTGCCCAACTCAACACAAAAACTATTCAAAGAATCCCGCCATCGGACTAGCACCTTACACATCGTTACATATAATACACTTTCACTACGATCAGACGAAAAATTGACAGAACTTGTGTTCGCATTAGATAATATAAACTGGTCTATCGTTGGTTTAAGTGAAGTGAGACGTATAGGAGAAAACATAGAAGACTTCGGTGAATTTACTTTTTACCACAACGGTTACACACCGGGCCAATACGGTGTAGGTTTCTTAGTGAAAAAAGAATTAAAAGAGTGTATAGATGAATTCATAGGCATATCAGAGCGAATCATTCTATTAAATTTAAAGTTACCACCTTTAGACGAGATGTGGTCCATAGTGCAAATCTACTCCCCGACAGAGCAAGCGACCAGCACAGAAATCGACTCTTTCTATTTGCAGTTAACAGAAACAATAAAAACTTATTCAAGCAGCAACCTCATAGTGATGGGAGACTTTAATGCGCGAACAGGACACAGAGTAGAGGGTGAAGATATAGTGCTGGGGCCATACAGTACAGGAAAGAGGACACGAAACGGCGAGAAATTGATTCATTTAGCATACGAGAATAATCTGAAAATATTGAACAGCTATTATAAAAATCGACCAAGGAATAGGTGGACGTGGACATCTCCAGACGGTCTTTACAAAAATGAGATAGATTACATTCTCTCGAATCGAAGTACAGCTTTTCAAGATTGTCGAGTTATAAATAATTTAAACTTTAACAGTAACCATAGACCTGTCAGAGCCAAGCTAAAACTAAACACCTCTAAGAAAAGACCTTTTAAAGCAAATCTAACAAACAAAACCACAAGCCTGAATGTCAGTGGACTTAAAGAAAAGCTAATAAACTTCATAGAAAACACAAAAGACCTACACATACAAGACACATACAACAAACTGCAAGAAATTATAAATGGAAAGGCCCCAGGAAAAGCTTCGGATACTAGAAAGAATAAAATATCATGGTTATCAGATAAAACAAAGCAGCTACTAGAAGATCGAGCTAACCTTTTCTCAACATCTAACAAAACAAAAGATATAAGAAAGAAAATAACAGTAATTAGCAAACAAATAAACACCAATATGAGGAAAGAAAGACAAAAATTTAGGTTAGAAAAACTAGAAAAATGTATCCTGAAAACAGGCGGAGTAAGGAAAGCATTAAAAGAACTATCAGGAAAACGAAACTGGATACCCAAAATGAAAGACAGAAACGATAGAAACACGACCAGAAGATCAGAAATAATTACAACAGCAACAGACTTCTTTAAAAAATTATACTCAAGCCAAATCACTACACCAAAAATAGATTTATCTGTACAGGAAGAAGTACCACTAATAATGATGGCAGAGGTACAAAAAGCGATATCAACACAAAAGAAAGATAAAGCTTCTGGTTCTGATGGCATCACTAACGAATTCCTTATGGAAAACAAAGACACCATGGCACCGATATTAGTACACATATTCAATGAAATCCTAAAGAGCGAGCATATTCCGCATCAGTGGAGTACGTCGACAATAATATTACTACACAAGAAAGGGAACAAAAATGACATCAACAACTACAGGCCAATCAGCCTGATGTCTAATATTTATAAAGTTTTTGCTAAAGTGATCCTAGGTCGAATAAGTAAAAAGCTCGATGAAAACCAGCCTAGAGAACAAGCGGGATTCCGGAGTGGGTATTCAACATTAGACCACATACACGTAGTCAAGCAACTTTTCGAGAAAGGCAAGGAATTTAATGTGAGCTTCTACTGCTGTTTCGTGGATTATTGCAAAGCTTTTGATTCGCTTGAACATCAAATGATTTGGCAAGCTCTTAAGATCCAGGGAATTGAAAATAAATATATCAGAATCATAAGCAATGTATACAACAGTAGCACAGCTAAAATAAAAACAGAAAGAGAAGGTGAAGAAATAAAAATTCAAAGAGGAGTCCGCCAAGGAGATCCTTTGTCACCGAAGTTGTTTACTGCGGTTTTGGAGAACATTTTTCGTCAACTAAACTGGGAAACAAGAGGGCTATCAATAGATGGAGACAACTTAACCCATTTAAGATTTGCAGATGATTTAATAATCTTTTCACCAACAAAAAATGAACTTCAAGCAATGCTTGGAGAATTAGACGAGGAAAGTCGGAAAGTAGGACTGATTATGAACACTCAGAAGACTAAAGCTATGACTAACGATATAAAATACCCCATAACTATTAACAGCAACACTA
This sequence comes from Bombyx mandarina, assembly GCF_030267445.1. NCBI lineage: Eukaryota > Metazoa > Arthropoda > Insecta > Lepidoptera > Bombycidae > Bombyx > Bombyx mandarina. Next base: position 2,372,163 of record NC_143216.1, read on the forward strand.
TTGAATATGTTGATGAATACGTTTACTTAGGCCAAATAATATCGCCGTCAGACCTCACTTCAAAAGAAATAGAAAGACGAATAGCCAATGCATGGAAAAGGTACTGGAATCTAAAAGAAGTGATGAAAAACAATGAAACAAGCATGACCATTAAAAGGAAACTCTTCAACACCTGCATCCTCCCTGTCCTTACATACGGATGTCAAACATGGGCCCTAACAATGGCACATGCTCGAAAATTAGAAGTTTGTCAAAACGCTATAGAGAGGAGCATGACGGGGAAAAGATTATCAGACAAAATAAGAACATCAACAATTAAAAAACAAACTCAATTAAAGGATGTCTCAGTTACAATAAGGAAACTTAAATGGAAGTGGACGGGGCATACTATAAGAGGACAGGAAAAATGGTGTAAAACTATCATGTACTGGTATCCGAGAGACAGAAAAAGAAACCGAGGTAGACCATTTAGGAGATGGGTGGACGACATTAAGGCAGTTGCGAGAAGCACATGGACAAGAACAGCTGAAAATAGAAGCATATGGAGGCAGTTGGAGGAGGCCTATGTCTATAATAGACAAACAGACAATAACTAATAATAACATAGGCAAAAAAAAAAACAATTATTAATATTAATACCACTTGTATATGTAAAAAAAAAAAAAAAAATGTATTTGTCTGAATAAAGGCTTTATTATTATTATTATATTATCTTCGATCGATTACTTTACAGTTTTTGTTGCTACAGAAAGCCAACGTATTTTAAGAACACGGGACTAATCTTCTAAAAAAACATAGATGTTTAAGTTTCTCTGCACACAAAAAAACTAACATTATCTAGTAATTTGGCAGTTTATTTAAAACTTAAGTTTTTATCTTCACGATAACAGAATTCTAGAATTGCCTCGCGTAGAACAGCTATACGTTGACTCGCCTAGTATAAGTTGTTTAAATAAATTGTTTTCTTTTAAGTGTATTTGGATTTTGTCAAATCGCTCTACTGTCCAGGGCGCAATGGCCAATTGCTGATACGCCCTAATCGATATGTGTCTCTCACTGTGTATGAGAACCCACATTCGAGTTTAAAGACTATGATTTTGCAAAGGTATGCTATACTAAACTGATCTTAGGTACTGCCTCAGTTTCTTGTGTGATCTATCAAATGATTTTACAGATTCACGCTTAAAATTAAATGTGCTAATGAGTCTGTCCGTAACTCCCTTGTTGTAGGGCAGGATCACTGGAGTCCGTTCCACTGTGGCTGATTTTAGTTTTATTTTATGTGAAGACAACGAAGAATTTTCTTGTTCTTGATCCATATGCTGCAGTTTATTCTCTAGGCTTTGCGTGTCACAAATGCCTTCTGTAATGAGGAAAAATCAACGGCAGATTAATTGTCCGGATGATGATGGGATTTCATCATCTAAATTGGATTGATTTCTGATACATAGTATTACTGATGGTGTCATTGCAATAATTTGGATTAAATTGTGTAAGAAAGCCAATGAATTTTCTATTCTGATTCTGTCTATTCTATTTATATTCTATGGTAATTGTGAAAAGTGATTTTATTATTGAATTCAAATACTTCAAAAGATGTAAACGTTATCTGCTATTATGTTGCGAGTTTGAGATATACACACTATTTGTATATCCCTGGCTTAATAGAAGCAGATTGTAATGTCCGATATTCAAAGTTCTCCATGATGATATCACTACTCCAGGCGGGACAGGAAATGCCATGGCTACACCACCGAATTGCCGGTAAAATTCATAATTACTCAGGAAATAATAATTTATGGGACAGTTTCTAAGTTGAACCCCACTATAAATTATCTCATTTTCGGTAAACTTTAGATGTTTCACTTTATAGATAGATTGGTTAGGGTTTTCAACATGTATTTCAGTATGACTTTCTAGAATTAAGACCACTTCCGCAACGTATTTAGCCAGCTTCTAAGTTAGATTATGAAGTTGAATTTCATTCGGACTTACATAACTGATTTGCAATACAAGCAAGCACAAAGTCGAAATTAATATTGAAATTATTTTAAGTATGTAATGCAGTCTAAATCTGTTATAACGACATCTAAGGGACTGCTCATATTCAGTCGTAAAAACCGATAGTCGTAACAACCGGTGATGCTTAATGTGTATCGTGCAAGTACAAACAAATCGATAGGGAATTATTGGTAAAATATATTTACATAATACGCGATTTTTCTTCCTTATTAATTTGTTTTCTTTTTCTTTGCGACATTTTGAAAGTTTCACGAATAACTCCACAAAGTTTTGGTGCGTCTTGTGTATAGATAAGTACAAACTAACTGAAGAGATGAAGAAGCGGGCTTTGACTATACTGCATGCATGTGTTTTGTTTCTAAGAATTAGAAAAGACCCTACACTAAACTAAATCCTATTGTTTTCTTTCCTGATTTTAATAGCCATTGAAGACAAATGTGGATACCTATTCAAATTGTTTACAATACAGCTTAGTCGGTCGTTCTAACAGATCTAATTCTCCGAAATATTAGTTAAATGTGATCGTTTTATGAGGTATGTCGTTATTACCAATGTCGTAGAAAGCAATATTTTTAATAAGGCGGTCATATAGCATTCAGCCGGGACCTTTGTTCTAGGTTATTATAACCGGCATGTTGAATTAAACGATGTCGCAGTAAACGGTTTTGACTGTATTTTAATTATTTTAAAATAGAATAATTTTTATTTTAAGATTATTTTAAGATTTTGCAACCTTCGTTTCCTAAAAGATAAGACGTCCGGTGCATTCGTGTTGAGCGATGCACCGGTGTTCGAATCCCAGGCGGGTACCAATTTATCTAATGAAATCATTAATGAAATACGTACCTACTTAACAAATGTTCACGATTGGCTTCCACGGTGAAGGAATAACATCGTGAAATAAAAATCAAACCGGCAAAATTATAATTTGCGTAATTACTGGTAGACCTCTTGTGAGTCCGCACGGGTAGGTACCACCACCCCGCCTATTTCTGCCGTGAAGCAGTAATGCGTTTCGGTTTGAAGGTTGGGGTAGCCGTTGTAACTATACTGAGACCATAGAACTTAAATCTCAAAGTGGGTGGTGGCATTTACGTTGTGGATGTCTATGGGCTCCGGTAACCACTTAACACTAAGTGGGCTGTGAGCTCGTCCACCCATCTAAGCAATAAAAACAAATAAAAATAAGTAAATTTACCCGTTATATTTTTTATGACAGTAAATACTTCTTTAATGATACAACGTTACATCTGGTACTTTAAAGTCATAGAAACATAAACAACAAAACACGATTTGATTACGAATTTTGGTCAACTCGAATGCGTGAGCTTGGCAAAGCGGTTTGAAATGAACTATCCTTTAATTTCCCCGCTCAACGGAGGGTAGATTTATGGATTTAATAGTGGCCCAATGTGACCGTGGCCGTTCGTTATTTATCAGCTTCTGCGGACTAAATTAAGTCCTGCGGTGACTTTAACCGCTTTTATATTTGACCCAAAATTAATTGCGTGACAGGGCGTAGAAAGGTTCGGTTTGATATTCGATTTTCGTACATTTCAATTTAAGTTTGTAGTTTTAATTCATTTCCTGTTAATGCTTTTTTTATTTTACTGATGGTGAGTGGTTACCTTCGCCCATGGACTTCAGCAATGCCAGGGGCAGAGCCAAGCCGCTGCCTACCGCTTAATATTCTCCACAAGCCTCGTTTGAAGAAGGACATGTAATAGCGTTCGGGAAACACCGTGGAGGGGAGCTCATTCCATAGTCGGATGGTACGTGGCAAAATAGACCCCTGGAAATGGACTGTCGATGACCGCAGTGGCTCCAGGTAGTATGGATGAACTCTACCCCGGTGGCGGGCGGTGCGATGGTAAAAACGAGATGATGGTATCAGAGTACTAATGTTTTTGGTCTTATATTCGTTTATGTGTATTCAAAGAGTTGATTAGATGTAACAAATTCACAATCGATGAAATTGTGGCGTGGGTTCTGAAGTATGTAACAAATAAAACTTGGTAACTACTACTTTAGTACTTTGTAAACGCTTCCTTTAAAAATATTTTTAAATAAATATAGAGTTAGCTTAGTGAATTAATCCAATGTAAAATTAATAGAAAATTCGGTAACGAAAAATTTAATAACAAAAACAGATTAAGAACGTGAAATATGTAGAATGAAACATGTAAACATGTATTTAATTGAAAATTTTGAACTCTTTAATGAAATTGGATGTTTGTAATACGTTAAGGAACTTGATGATGATGTCCTTATTCTTGATATTTGAAGAATGAAATAAATACAATTAGATATATAAATGGACGATAAAATTTAATTATGTAAACCTATACAGATTAAGATACACAACTTTGTCTCAGGAATCGATAGAATGTTATGCCGCAGCAAGAAACTTCTTATCTTACAATGTCTTTGTTATTGCAGTTTCGATCATAATTAAATGTTGGGTGTTATGGGATATTCGGTATGGACTAGATTTGCATAGAGTTGGTAATGAAGAGCTTTTTCATTAAAAATTCTGGGTAAGATAGTGGTTGGAAGTGTTTAGAATCCTAGGTAAGATAGTGGTTAGAAGTGTTTAGAATCCTAGGTAAGATAGTGGTTAGAAGTGGTTAGAATCCTAGGTAAGATAGTGGTTAGAAGTGGTTAGAATCATAGGTAAGATAGTGGTTAGAAGTGGTTAGAATCATAGGTAAGATAGTGGTTAGAAGTGGTTAGAATCATAGGTAAGATAGTGGTTAGAAGTGGTTAGAATCCTAGGTAAGATAGTGGTTAGAAGTGGTTAGAATCATAGGTAAGATAGTGGTTAAGTTAGTGGTAGAATATAGTGGTAGGGTTACGAGCTAAAAATATCTCAGTTTCTAGTGTATTCTGGATTGCACTGCGTCGGATTACTAACAACCTTTTTGTTGTTTAGATTGGTCGTATATGAGACTTGGGGAGATATTTTCTACCTATATTCATTAATTTTCGCAAAAGTTAATCCCTCTAAAGTTTTAGACTTTTTTCTGCCTCTGGCACTTGAAATCTTAGGGTTTGTTCAATAGCCCCACTCTGGAAATTTGAAGTTCCATTTTTTTCTATAGAATCTAATTCGTTATCATCAAAACTGTTCCGCAGATTCGTTATCATCAAAACAGAAATAAGCAGAATGGTGGTATCTACCTACCCGTAAAAGCTCATAATACATTCAACCTCAGACACGCCCCACCACCATTAAATAGCTGAAGCTATTGGATTTCAGTACTCAATTAAGTTTTAAACATATTGTTATATATATGTCTATTAAATGCTCATACGGCATACCATCAAAAAACAACTATAAAATCAAACCCATACTGCGGTTAACGACTTGGTCGATCGTCGGATTAATTAAACTAACCAAATTAGCATACAAATAGTTTAGGGGTTTTTTTTAAATAAATTCGTTTAAAAATTTCGGTCATCAACTATTAATAATGGGGATTTGCTTATAATAGTTGCATAGACGGCCGTCTGGTGTAGTGGTAAGTGACATGGTCACTACACAAGGGGGTCGCGGGTTCGAATCTCGCCAAGGGAAGATATTTGTATGATAAATATAAATGTATTTTCCAGGGCTATGGATGTATATTAAATATATGTATGTGTATGATAAAAATCTGACATTTATTCCCGTTATCTGGTACCTGTAACACAAGTTCTTTATGAACTTAGCACGGGACCAGTTAACGTGGCGTGATTGTTAGTAAATATTTATTTATTTATTTAATAGATACTTAGTGCTTTAGCATTTTGTCTCATTGGTAGTTTAGACTGGGTCTCTTACGAGAAGTACGGATTGAATTTTACTGAAATTGGAAGTGGAAATCCCAATTTTTTGGCCGGCTTTTCCACTGTTCTCAAGGAAACATTACACATTGATAGAAATAGACAAGATTGTGGTACCTACCTTTATGGGCTTATACTACACTCTATAGACTATTACGAATAGCCAACCAGTTGTTTGTATTAAAATTCGAATGTCGCTTAAAGTTAATGTCGATATTCACGCTCTGTTATCTATGATCCCCATATTAAACACCAGATGGCTCATCTAACTAACCATAGCAGTTAAATGATAAAAATGCGTTACAATATAAATCATAAATAATTACTAAAATAATGCTACACATGTGAAACCGATAAGTGTGTTTGGAGAAAATATATATCGTTTTACTGAGCGGCTGATATATATTTTTTTATTGCCCTTGTAGGCAGACGAGCATACGGCCCACCTGATGATGAGTGATTACCGTCGCCCATGGACTTCAGCAATGTTAGGGGCAGAGCCAAGCCGCTGCCTACCGCAATTTTGGTGGACTAGCGATACGTACGTTGTTTGAAACTTGCTTAAATAAAAAGTCATAATGAAGACGTCGTTAGCGCAATTTAGGTTTTTATAAAATGTCTACTATGTCTATGTTAGCTACCGCTGCCGCATGTTTAATGGACAAGTAGATTTGTTGTGAAAAAAATATCCGCCAAAAAAAAACAACAAAGACTTATAAAACTTCGGCCATATAAAACGCGAGAGTCTAGTGTAATGGTAAAAATATATTCCCAGCTGAACGAGGTCAGTAAAAATGTGTCTGTGTGTAAACTCGCCATTTCTATGTAAATGTTATTAGGGAATACGTTTAATCCAGTGCTTTTCCGCTCAGAACGAGCTTGTATCTGGCTTAAACTGGATTAGGGCTGTCGCTAGGGCCAAGTTTATACGAGTTTCGTACGCTTTCGATGATTTAGGTATAGCATTATTATCGTTTGTCAGCCATTTTTAGGGTTATAATATAGTTTTAAAACAATATTTAATATTTAATACAATTCACAAAAAAAAGTTATTTTTATTACATTTTCCAATCCGAAAAGGAAATAATGTGCCACTAACTTATTTAAAGTAATGGCGGTTCCTTAGAAAGAATAGGTATAAGGGTAGTACTAATTTGAATTGATTTGAATAAACAATTGAAACAAGATGAGATCACGATTAACTTCATATTCTTCTTATTGCCAAGACTCGTCAGATTTGAGCCCCGTGAGCTCACCTACTAGCTAAGATTACACTGATATCGGCTCTCAACCATCAGCTTAGGTAGAAAAAAAATGCCCTTACTTCTGCTGTTTGAGAGAATAAAGTAATAAAATTATTGTATTGACGTCAGCGAATCATACGTGTGCAGTTTTTTACAGTTATATCTTTGAAATTTAGGTTAAATAAATAGATAGATAGATAAATATAGATAATGCTAACCAAAGCGTGGTAAAAATAAACGATGTTCAGTCTTTTCGTATCATAAGGCTCCTCCACAATACCATCCTTAAGACAATTAGATTCCGAAACAGATTTTATTTTGTCTGATAGTTTGGCGTATCCAATCTTTTTATGATAGCACACAACGAATATCTACTTGATAGCGAGCTATACGCTCTCCTTAAAACCAATTTCCGTGCCTTTACTAAATTTTTGTTTCATTTTGTTTGCTTCATCGATAGTTAGCACTTTTAGTTAGATAGATAGCACTATTTATTGCTGATAGTTCTGGAAAATCTTAAAGATTTACTAACAATATTTTCTTCGGTTTTGGCGAGTCGTAAATATAATTAAAATTATTTTTACGGTTTAGTTTCGCGTTTATCACTGTCTTTCTATTATTTCCGTCGACAATTAAATAATGCTTGAAAATTGAATTTTGAAATTAGGAAAAGAAAGATTTCTATAATACCTTTACAGCTTTCATAATTGTTAAGTATTATAACTACTTGGCCAGTTAAATTATTTCGAAAAGATATAATTAAAAGTATTCTTACAGTTAAATATTTCGTTCGTTCGTTCGTTTTGTTAAATCAGTTTTCGTTGCCACGGACCACTAAGATGTGGTTCATCGGTATTTAAATAATGTGCTAGTATTGTACAAATAGAGAGTAGTTAAAGCGTAAAAGTTTTAATTATTAGATATATTTACAGTTTTATGAATTTTTAAAGCAAATATAATTGTTTTTCGTCTATCAAGCAGGGAAGCCGCAGCAGCGTACGTAGGCAGCGGTTTGGGTCTGCCCCTGATATTGCTGACGTGCATGGACGGCAGTAATCTAGCCCACTAAGTTTCTCGCCAGATGTTCTGAGCGGGTCGCGATTCCGATCCGGTGGTAGATTCCACGAAGCACTGCTCTTGCTAGGGCTAGTGTCAGCAAATTCTCTCAGGTTGAGCCCGTGAGCTCACCTTCTCGCCTGGGCGTAGCTAGAATGGCCTCTTAGGCTACCAGCTAATAGGTAGGTAAAATAAAAAAAACAGTAACCACTCACCTTCAGGTGGGTCTTTTGCCTACAAGAACGATAAAGAAAAAACAGGGGAATGGTTTGATATGTTTTTATCACGATTTATTAACTTAGTATGTTTATTTCCATATGACGGAATCTTTGAATGCTAATTGACGTTCACAGACGTCCGATTAACTTGAAATTTTGCACACGCATTATGGACCTATGACAACACTTCTCTCTAATACCCTGATCAGCAGGATAAAAATATGATGAAAATATTAGTAAAATTTTACTCTACTTAACAAAATATCATTTATATTATTTTACTTTAATAAAGAAATAGTTTAAGCATCAAATATTGTAAACTTGTAAAAAATTCATTGTTATAGATTTACGGAGCTAAAATCTCGCGACATTATTCGTATTATTATTTAAAAAAGGTTTTTTTGATACAAACGATTTTTAAATCATACATTTTACACAAACATCATCGCGTTCTATTTATATCAAACTTATATTCTAAAAACATCGCACGTAATAAAATTTAAACTCCCCCAGGCGTATCGCACGGCGACAATCGATACTTATTCAATTCTAACGATTTCAATTTTATCACGAGACTGGGGCCTACTCGATATCTGATTCCAAAGAACGGTGTTGATAGCTCCACCTCTTGAATATCAAACGGGATCCTACGCCGCTCCTATATCGTATGGTCCCAATTTGTAACCACATTTGAACGAGACGCAGCCCTGTTTGTTTAGCTACAGGTCTCTGGATTGTTTGCATTTGAAATTCGATCTTCACCCACAACACTTTAAGGCGCATTTGCTATGAAAGTTGTTGGTACTTGAGAGCTTTTGTTACGCGCATTGTGCGGGGACAGTGTTGGCGCAATTTCCCATTATCGATAAAGATAAGCCGAAACTAAGGTGAGTGTTAGTTCAAATAAGGTCTCTATTAAGTTGTTCTTTACTCGATAGCATTGAAAGTGTTCTGGCGATCTGATTTTATAAGGCTTTGTAAAAAGAATACATTTTTTTATTTTTTTATTACGTAGATGGGTGGACGAGCTCACAGCCCACCTGGTGTTAAGTGGTTACTGGATCCCATAGACATCCACAACGTAAATGCGTCACCCACCTTGAGATATAAGTTCTAAGGTCTCAGTATAGTTACAAGGGCTGTCCCGCCCTTCAAACCGAAACGTGCCTACCCGTGCGGACTCACAATTGGTTCTACCACCAGTAAATGTAATGAGTAATGTAGTACATGATATTAGAGTTAAATATCTGCAGTTAGTACTCATTTGTTTGACACATGGTTCATTTGATGAGAAATTCGTCTTCAATATGAGTAATTTTTCGTGCTTATAATTTAAGTGTTAATTGCATTTGGTCAACAATGTACCTTAAATATTAAACCCGAACCCCATATTGCTACTCGCCATTTAAAACCAACTAAAATATCATCACATCGGCCTGTCCGTAATGCATAGGTATTTGGTATACTTATCATGGTATCGTATGCAGACATTTGAATATCTTCTAAAGATAGACGAACGGACTGTTACAAAATCCTACAATCTTAAATGTCTGGATATCGGCTATTTTTCAGTCACACGACCTGGTGAGGTCGATAAGGCCTGTATTGCGTAGTTCCTACAGCGGCGACCACAGGAAATGACCGAATGACGAGGTTCAGGAAAAGCTGATTTGTCTTGAATCAGAAAAGTAAACGAGCCATGCGAACTTAGATTCCAATTTCGTAACATTTCATATATTTTATTATATTAATGAGTATCAATACTGTCTGTCCTGTACTTGTAGTAAACTTGAGACGGTACGGTAGACTGATTTACGGATATTACGTCTTTGTTATTTATCAAGTGGAATTGCATCAAAGGGTATTAATGTGTAATATCGGTATTTACTGACGAAATATGTTAATATTATTTTTGCTAGATATTTTCTAGAGGTAAAAGGGTATTCATTTACATAATAAACTGTTTGTCGCCTATTTGACGGATAATATTTTTATGGCTTAGATGGGTGAGTGAATATACGACCTATCTTAAGTTATTGCACTCAGAGCCCATAGATATTACACCAAATGCCACCACCTACATTATTACATAAAGTTGAACTACCACTCGACTTGTATAGCTGAGCTTTGAAACTAGAAAGCAGTTTTGGTTCGCGGAAGAAATAGGCAGCATCGTGGTACCGTAACCATAGTGATTGAAGTCGTCGTGGCCTAAAGGATGAGGTGTCCGGTGTATTCGTATGTAGCGATGCAAAGGTGTTTGAATCCCGCAGGCGAGTACCAATTTTTCTAATGAAATACGTACTTAACGAATGTTCACGATTGACTTCCACGGTGAAGGAATAACATTCTGTAATAAAAATCAAACCCGCAAAATTATAATTTGCGTAATTACTGGTGGTAGGACCTTTTGTGAGTCCGCACGGGTAGGTACCGCCGCCCTGTCTATTTCTGCCTGGAAGCAGAAATGCGTTTCGGTTTGAAGGTTTGGGCAGCCATTGTAACTATACTGAGACCTTAGAACTCATATCTCAAGGTGGGTTGTAGATATCTATGGGCTCCAGTAACCACATAACACTAGGTGGGCTGTGAACTCGTCCAACCATCTAAGAAATAATAAATATATAAATAAATAAAGCCGTTAATCATGTTTCTTCGAGTTTTCGATAGAGCTGTATCAGCTGTAGTCAGGTTATTTTCGTGATAGTTATTAGTATAATAAAAGTATAAAAACGCATCGTTATTGCTATTATGGAAAAATCGAAAAAATCAAAACGTTCAAATAAATTCCGACTGTAACTTCTGTACATTGTAGACAACGCAACACCACCGACACAGTTGATCTATGCTCCTTGGCCGTCCACATTTTTATCTTACAAAGTGCTCCGGTAGACACGAGAAGAAGTTTGCGGAAAATTCATCACCTCAACCAAAGAAAACTTAACTATTTAACATCACACATCAAGGCAACATCGACCTAAACGTAAGAGCGTTTATTGTAGAGTTTTGCCTGCAGTTGAACAGTGCTTAATGCCTTTAAGCTTTGAACAGCTCGTTGAGCAATAGAGTTGGGTATCATTTATTTGAGTTATTCACCGATTTGTTCGTTATTGTATTCGTTCATGCAAATTATCTAATTAATAAAGTTGGAACTAATTATCAGCATAAGTTTTTCCTTTTGGTCCCATCACTGAGGAAAAAAATGATTAGATATTTTTAGTAGGACTAAGGCTAAGTTCAAAGTCTGATAAAATTCCTTTACTGATATTTGTACACATACTCTTGAATGCTGGTAGAAGTGTGTAGTGCAGTTAAGATGTTATTTGCAAGTATACAGTACCTGAGTTATAGTAATAATATTAAAGCGGTTTCCTATAGTCTCAGGCTCTCTATAATAACGACCCTCCCAGGATAAGAACTACGCATTTCTAATTTTCAGATTACAATGCTGCATGCACACTGATTAATTCCATTGCCTATTTCTGCACCATACAAAACATATGTTTCATGGTGCACATAACATTTCGACAGTTGATATCAAAACTACCTCACATCGGAAGAAAGCCGATTCCAAAGCAGGACCAGAAAAGTCGAATGGACCAAAATATTTATCAGCGGAACAATGGAGAAGTACATTTATATAGAACCAATGATCTTTAGATTGATAGATTTTGTCAAGAAGGTTGAAGATATTGGGCATATCAGATCAGTGCAGTGTTGTGAGGGCATGTAAATTGCGATGCTGACATACAGAAAGAAAATGAAATTTAATATAAATATCCCTTAAATATTTTAGTACTTTGTGTAATGAATCTATATGGTGATGCTTATATGCAATAATCTATGAAGTTGCTATGCCCCTTGTGTTATCAAAATCCCTCAATAGCTTCGATTATTCTTTAGCATGTGAATCACCTGATTACTCCCAAATCGATATATAAAAAACCAATTCAATTGAACCGATTCAGTGTTTCTCATCCCTACGTTGAAATGTATGAAGGCACATTACTCCTAACGGACGTGCGCGCCTTTGTGGGGGACAGAGTTGAAATGGCGTGAAAATATGACTCGTTATTTATGTCTGGTGTCAGTTCTGCAATGAATTTTTGAGGGTCCTCTTTTTTACGGCTGAACGAGGAGGACATGCTCTGAAAGAAGGTCAAGACTAGAGAATGAATGATATAAATTTCTTGTCATGCTTGAACTCGGCTTATTCGATTCAAATTGTAATCTGTGTTTTAGGTAATTTAATTATTATGTCATGTGTGTATTTGGAAGAAGATAGAAGATTATTTTTATTTGAGACAGAGAGAGAGAGAGAGAACATACTTTATTGCACACCAAAACACAATTAGCATCAGAAAACAGTCAACAAGCAGATATATTTGTACAATAGGCGGTTTTATCGCTAAAAGCGATCTCTTCCAGACAGCCGTTTAATTACCCGCAAATTCTGAATAGATAAAGATACAGCAGGTATGTTGCGGTGTACTATTAACAACACATTATTAAAGAAAATACATACATACAATAGATAGATATATACCGTTAAACACAATATGAAATCACCATATGATTTAAATTCCAATATATATTTTTTTATTGCCCTTGTAGGCAGACGAGCATACGGCCCACCTGATGGTGAGTGGTTACCGTCGCCCATGGACTTCAGCAATGCCAGGGGCAGAGCCAAACCGCTGCCTACCGATAATATACTTAGACTGTTTAATATAAACGTAAAGACGAATTATCGTGGTTATCAATGGATATACCAGCTACCTTATACATATTAACTTGACTTATATTTACTCTCTATGAATGTGGCGAAGTCTTTGAATTAAATTATTAATACACTTCTGATTTTTGTAATATTGTAAAACTTTCTGACACGACAATGATATGATATGATCATTTTGGTTTCAGGGTTAACCTGAACGGTGACTCTTGCATGAAAATTAATAAGATTATGAAGTTCATTCAATCTTTTAATTTTAAGACTGCTTTTGTTATTATGTTTTTATGATTACTTTTAATGAGTTTTTACTACAGATGCTCTTGTTTTAATATATTTTGTTTACTACGCAACGTATTTTACGGACAAGTGACGTTTGATATGAATATCTAGCAATCTGTCTCGCACACCAGCAACTAAATGGTGGTTACTTCATCACTCAATATCTATGTCCTTGTTTTGCTATTCAACAATTGCCCCTTGGATTCATTTAAAAGCCTAACAAAAGACTTCAAAGGTAAAAATGTACGAGGTAGGCGCTTACTGCGTTCTTGCCGGTAATGGTTGTGAATAACCTCATTTTTTTTAGGAATTATGGCGTATCGAGTCAAAAATCTCATTCAAATATCAATTTACTTCCAATTACTACGGTCACAAACAGAATCATTGGTAATCTTATAGGGGGGAAAAAATATTGTAACTATACTGAGACCTTAGAACTTATATCTCATGGTGGGTGGCGCATTTATGTTGGAGATGTCTATGGGCTCCAGTAACCACTTAACACCAGGTGGGCTGTGAGCTCGTCCACCCATCCAAGCAATAAAAAAAAATGTTTTTTAGCTGAGAATAACAGTTTTTCTATTCCAAACGAGAGCATCAGAAAAAAATGTGTGTATGATCGGCTCCAGACGTGGCTTTATGACGTCATTACCCTCCCACCGTTTCTAATGCAGCTCTTTTTCCGAGTCGGCTTTACTTCGGAATTTATTTGACAATTATTAAGGTGTCCGCATTAAGCCGGCATTACGAGGCGGCTCCGGCAGGAAATTCATGTTTTTCTTGGGATGTTTTCGGCCGTAACTCAGGGCAAATGCCAACACGTGCGAACTATTAGCTTCCCGACGTCAGATTAGAAAATAATTCACCTCTCCGAACCGTTATGTTGGGAATCGGATTTATTTTATTGCGGACTAAGACGTACGCGAGATATTTGGCTTTCCCCGGTTTTTGTTTATTGAGAGAGCTGGGGGGGCTTTGAGATAAACGCTTGCAGCAAATTTTATAGCTCAGGGGAACGTTTCCCGAACTCGGCACTCCAAAGTAAATCTCCTTTATGTATCGTACACGGTAATTATTGCTTTATTCGCTTGAGTAACTCACGTCCTAGATGTTATTGAATGTTGCCATAAAATATTATTGATGACCACAATAAAACACACTTTATGTGCGCTTGTGTATTTTTTCCCCATTCTCTAACCTACGGCTCGTAATTCAACTTTTATTTGTGTTCAGTTCAACGTTTTTATGTTCTCGTAACGTCATCGATTTCTTTATAGCGCGGTGTTCTTGTTTTGACATAAAGTAAGCATCCGTATCATACGCTAAAAATATTAATAGCTCGTTTGAGTTTAGAAATATATATCAATGTCGGTATAACTTTATAAATGCAGTAATTTCTATCTAATAGTATACTATGCGGGTCGTATGGTAATAATAAAAAACACGTGTGGCACTCGGAGACTGCCGCGGTAAAGCTATTTCATAGCATTTTTTATCAATTTATGGAATTATAAATCGACAATAATAATTTAATATTAAAACAACAATAAAATAAGACCACGCTATATTTATAAAAGCATTAACAAAAGCAAAACATTAACTGTCCCCTTCACACTCATAACCTAGACCGCGCGAGAGAGAGGTGGGCAGACATTTCATGATGTGCATGCGGCAGTGCGATGTCACGCCGCGCGCTTATTCACAAACACTACACAAGCGCAACGTGTGAATGTGTTGAACGCGAGCTACATAGTAGGCGTAGTGGGGATGTCAGGTTATGTTCGTTACGGAATTTCTTGATTCAGTCGCCGCGCTCAAGGCCCGCGATAGAAGCTATGCGATAGCTTAATAACTGGCAACAAATCACACACCGTCATCCGCCTCCCAATTAAGATTGCGCTAAGAAGAAGACGTTGCGCTTGTGTAGGGTTTGTGAATAAGCGCGTGGCGTGACGTCACACTGCATGCGCATCATGAAAAGTTTGCCCATCTCTCTCTCGCGCAATCTAGCTTATGAGTGTGAAGGGGACAGTTAATGTTTTGCTTTTATTAATGTTTAATATAGCGTGGTCTTGTTTTATTATTGTTTTAATATTAAATTATCATTGTGTAATTATAATTGCATAAGTTGATAAAAAATGCTATGCAATAACTTTACCGCGGCAGTTCCCGAGTGCCACACTTTCTTTTTTTATTGCTTAAATGGGTGGACGCGCTCACAGCCCACCTGGTGTTAAGCGGTTACTGGAGCCCATATACATCTACAACGTAAATGCGCCACCCACCTTGAGATATAAGTTCTAAGGTCTCAAGTATAGTCCCATCTTTCAAACCGAAACGCATTACTGCTTCACGGCAGAAATAGGCGGGGTGGTGGTACCTACCCGCGCGGACTCACAAATGATCTAATTTGAGTGTTCAAATGCGTAATAATACTTTGCCGTTTCTATTCAAAAGGTCGTTCGGATTACGTTCTGTAGTCTGTAGCCGTGAGATTTTAAATTGAATGAGATATAAATCTTGTCAGTTTTTAACGGCGCAATGAAGGCGCCCGTCGACCGTCTGTCTGTTTGTTTATGCGTTCGCTTTACGAGCTCTGTTGTTGATTTATTTCGCGACTCAGTTCATAAAGGCTTGCATTTTCGATGCTACATACCTAGTTCTGGTTCGGTTATTTAATGGTTCGTTTAATAACAAAATAAATAACATTGTAATTTTTTGGATTTTCTGATCTATGCGACGTAGTTTCATGGCTAGTCATAAAAATACTGTAGGTAGAAAATTTCATATTTCAAATTATATTTTACAAGCGGCCCGCTCTGGCTCCGCTCGGGTATTTAACAAAAATTTCAACGATATTTGACGTTGTTTTATTTTTTTAAATAAAATAACTAAAATAGTTAGACATATGCTGTCGCGACATTTTTGTAAATAATAATAATGTGTTCTACAAAATTCTAGTACATTATTTTATTCTATCATCAATAGTCTTCGCAGGACACGCGATGTAAAGTGTATTTTAGGTATTTTTTTTACACCTTGGGTTAAATTGTTGGAGTTTTAGTAAGGATCCCTAATTTTTATCAAAAAAGAGCCTATGTCACTCGGGAATAGTGTAGCTTCCAAACAGTAAAATAATTTTTCAAATCGCTTCAGTAGTTTCGGAGTCTATTCAATACAAACAAATCTGTCCTCTTTATAATATTAAGTATATAATAAGAAGTATAAATAGGTAGTTGCGCCCGCGGCTTCATTTGTAACAAAATGCAATTTTATATTAAACACGGAAGTCATAAGACGATTCAAAAAGCTAAGTACGTAAGATAATTTTACATGCTCACACTCTGTTACATATACATATATTTCATCTGACTTCGAACTATGGTTCAAAAGATGAAATCCCTGTCACCAGCGCCACCTAGCTGGCACTGACGTAACTATGTTTGTCGGAGTGGTCATTCGTTCTTTATACGTGTATAGTTTCACATCATTTGGGCTAACGGATCTCGAGTTTTACTTAAACATACATACATTCTCTTTTATTTATATAGATTTCAACTTGAATACCATTTATTTGACATATTCATTAAATGTCCAAGAAACTCTACTGCTCTACATCCAAAAAGAGCTACAGTTCTGTATAAAACCAACGAAGCCGATTCAGTGGAATTGCCTTCTTTAAGTTTTTTTATTCGGATTTATTAATTTTCCTATTTCTTATTATTTATTATCTTTACACTTGTCAATGGTTGCAAACTGGGTTTGTAATTTCCGTCTAAGCAAATAAATAATATATAATTTTATTTGTGTTTGTTTGTTTAAAATGATATAATGATTAAAAAAATAAAAGTAATATTACAAAAGAACTATTATAATATTGCTTGGAAAAATAATATTGAACTTTAAACAGTTTCAGCTTCTGAATCCTGAATCCATACCGAATCCGGTTTTAAGGATGAGCCATTCATTATACAATTCAATTGAGACTTCATGTCTCAAGGGGAGTGACGACATATTGTGATGTCCATGGCCTACAGTGACTAAGCAAGTGGACCGTAAACTCCTTCACCCACTCGTGCAGTAAAATAAGCTAAGCAAAAACAAAGTCATGGGAGACTCATAATAAGACACGACGTCCACTGAGTTACTCATCGAATCTTCTCAGTGGGTCGCGATTCCGATCCGGTGGTAGATTCTGCGAAGCACTGCTCTTGCTAGGGCTAGTGTTAGCAAATTCTCTGGTTGAGCCCATAAGCACACCTGCCCGTCTGGGCGCATCTGAAATAGCGTCTTAGGCTACCAGCAAATACGGAGGGGAAAAAAACAGGACACGATAATGCCAGAGGTAATTAAATAAAAATGATTACCATTTAACATTCATATTAATTAATTACAGTAAGAAACGACTTGAACAATAATTCACGTCACTAAAATATCATTAAAACTGTCAAATTAAAATACAGCTGTGTCCTACATCACAACACCAAGATATTTCTTTGCAAATTTAATTATATAGTTGTTTCTTAGATTTTCTATGGTAAATCGGCAATTTCAACGGCAAAACTAGTTTTGTTTTATATATGCAGACAACCCGCCTGCAAATTTACTTTTGCAGTCCTTATGTAAATATCTGCAGGGCAATTCTAAGTTTTCCATCGATAGTTAGAGCAAGTTAAGTTTGTTATTTGCAGAGTACTAATAAAGGCAATGATCAATCATTGGATCAAACGCAGGAAGTAGCCTATAACACCGGCTTATATTGGAACTTGTTATTGAAGCGTGTTCGATTAATGATACTACGATAGGCAGCTCACGACTATTTGACAAAAAACGCTTGTCAGTTTGACGTCTTCTCAAACTTTAACATTGACAGTGAGGCTGTACGGTGCTCCCGACATAGTCAAACAGAAACATTAGAATGTCATTTCCAAAACTATTTAAATTTATTAATTTATTAATCATTTACTGGTAGTAAGACCCTTTGTGAGTCGGCACGGGTAAGTACCACCGCCCTGCCTATTTCTGCCGTGAAGCAGTAATGCGTTTCGGTTTGAAGGGCGGAGCAGCCGTTGTAACTATATTTGAGACCTTAGAACTTATACCTCAAGGTGGGTGACGCATTTACGTTGTAGATGTCTATGGGCTCCGGTAATCACTTAACACCAGGTGGTCTGTGAGGACGTCCACCCATCTAAGCAATAAAAAAAATGTAAAAAATACTACTGCATCGTCCAAAACAGGCATAAAAAACCAAACGAGTTCGTCTTTTTGCGATCTTATATTGTTATTTTTAAGGTCATAAAATTCATATTTGCAATTACAATAAAACTTACTGACAGTAGTAGTAAATAAAATCACAAGAAGCAAACCACAGCGTAGTCCCATAGTATAATTAGAAAACAATTATTGTTACTGCGAAATTTAAAAAAAACGTGGGTAGATTGATATATTTTTTGTGCACCGATACTTACTCTAAGTCCTGTTTGATAATAGTATAATTAATTCCGTAGATAGTTCTGACGAATGTCATCAACCATCTAAACCATTAAAGCTGCTATCTACTAAGTCGCTATCAGTGATATAGCATCGCTTTTATCTACTTCCATTGTGAGGGTAGATTGGAACGAAGCGCTGTCAATATTATCGGACGTTGTTATCTTTGTTGCTGTCAAAAGTATATCATTTAGTGACACCGCGACCGGTTACGGTGGCAGTCGATCAAAGTGATTATTCTGAAGTACCGTCAGCAAAGAAGATCGAAATTTCTTTCGTAATAATAATAAATTTACTATATTATTATAAGCCATCGTTGTTTCGTGAAATCATAGTCTTTTTTTAATAAGGTCAGCCAATTCACATCAATGTCTGAGTAATTTAATTCATCTACAGTTCAATAGGTCAGTACATAGTTAATAGTTTTTGTTTATCATTTTAATCCTTACCGAAATATCACTTCTTCGATATCCTAAACTACAGTAAAAAGTCATTGCAAATATACGGACATAAAAAAAGAATTCAATCACTCATTAAAAAAAATATTGAAATAAAAAAAAATTAAATATAATATCTTTTTTGCGGACCATAGGTTTTCAAATCAACAATCTGCTACCGGATTGAATGTAACGAATCGTTCGGAGAGCCACAAAGCCGCAATCAACTTTAACGACCGTTGTGTCTTATCGCTTTTCATTCCTCAAGTATACCTGTTGTGGACAGTGTTTTAAATTCGTATAACTTAATTTTAAATTAGTCTCATTTACTAACTCAAGTCAACGGAAAAAGTATTTTTTTTTACCAAAAGCAGATCTTCATAAATTGTTGGATCAATGGACATTACTTCGTATGCTACTCAACCGATAGGTATAGAGTTTATTGATCATTTAGCTGCCTCCAGAAATACGGAATTACCGGCTAGCAGTATTTGGTTTAGTGATTTTAATTGTACTACATGAGTGGTTTCATTGGATAGAGATCACAAAGAGAATTTCGCCGTTCACAATAAATTCGAAGTCTCTGTTTTAATGTGTAACGATATAACAAAAAAATTAATTAAAAAAAACTGCCTTAAAAAAAACTATTCCTAAACAAATTAATATGCACTAAAAAAAAGAAAAAAAAGCGTATTCTTCTACAACTTAATAATGAACTTACTTTTTTTACTCATCTATATGTAGGTACAATTTATGTATTAACCACGCAAGAAGGTAGGTAGGTACCTATCCGCTTCAAATATAACTTATAAATAACAAAGAATTATCAAAATAGTTTTTAGAGTTCTAAGTAAAGTCCTCCTTTTTTGAAGTCAGGTAAACGTTTGATTGTTTGTATACCTAGAGCCACAGCTGCGTTCATCCACAGTGCGTTTCCAGAGATCTTTTTTTCCACGGCAAATCCGGCTTTGGGATGAGCTCCCTTCCACGGTGTTTCCCGATGTCCTTGTTCAAACGAGGCTTGTGGAGAGTACTTAACGGTAGGCAGCGGCTTGGCTAAGCCCCTGGTATTGCTGAAGTCAATGGGCGACGGTAACCACTCACCATCAGGTGGGCCGTACGGTCATCTGTCTACAAGGGCAATAAAAAAATCCGCCCTACAACCAATCATTTTCCAATTATTAAATAATTTACGTATATATTTGGTGGAACAAGACCTAAGAAAAAATGCATATTATTATATTCCGTGAAAGACAACATGTGTAAGTGGGGAGTGAACGAAGAAATGGTATATGATAAAGGAGTGTGGAAGACGAAAATATGTTGCACCGTCCCCAGTTGACTGGGAGAAGGGCAAGGGAATGATGATTTGGCAGAAAGTTTCGCCTGAACACGTTCTAGGTGATTTGGTATTCATTTACAAGATGTCAATGTGGACATAGGCGATGCAATAAACCGGTTGGTTTAACTTTAGTTGATTCGTCCAGATGTAGAGTATCCCGTTTTTACCATAATGGTGTACACATTCATATCAGAGTCTTTGGCATTAACTACGGTTCATTTAACGCAAGGTATTTAGCTAATCATTAGGGTTACATCGATAATTTAGGAGCTCTTCGAAAATCTCCTTTTTGAAATCAAATACAGCGTCCTATGGGTTGAAAGTCGCAGCTACCACCACGCTGCCCATTTCTGCCGTGAAGCAGTAATGCGTCTCGGCTTAAAGGATGGCAGTCGTTGTACTGTAAAAACTGAGACTTAGAACTCATATCTCAAGGTGGGTTGCCGCGTTAACCTTGTTGATTACTTGGTTAACACCAGGTGAGCCGTGAGCTCTATCTAAGCAATAACAAAAGAACGAGCTTTGTGTCGGAAAGTCATCATTCATCATTATCCTGCTCTTCTCCCAGTTACCTGGGGTCGGCGCAACATGTTTTCTCCTTCCATACTCTTCTATCATTAACCATTTCTTCGCTCACTCCCCTCTTACTCATATCGTCGTCATACCCATGTGTCGGAATGTAAACTAAGATATTTTTGCTAGCCCATTATTGTCCGCGCTCATACTTCTTCATCTTATGCCCATTCCATTCTTTTTACATCTTCATTCTAAAAATTATTATACTGAAGGAACCCAAACTTACCTTTCTCTGATACGTGGAGAGCTGTATTCCTATTTAGTTTACCATGTGTAGTACTGAACCTACCAAGTGAAATCAAGTCAAGAATATCTCTAAATCGTGTCATAATATGTATTTGAATTTGTAATGTGACGGTCTGAGTATTTTTGGGTTCCCTCGTCAGCCCTGCGTACAGAAGCCGCGGAGTTACAAAGCATGCATTATCTACATCTGCGGATACTCAATCAATCTATGCCAATCAAATTTTACAAAGTTTTATTTGCGACTCGTCATCCCGGAGCTTTCGAATTTCAACATACGCTTAACAGTTTTACCAACAGCAAATAGCTCTAAAACTGAACTTGTATTCTTTCAAGCGATTTTAAGTCTACCATCCATTGAAATAAGATTAAGTTGAAAATCTCAAGATATTAGATAAACAGATAAAAATGTACCCGTTCTATGTTCGTAGATAGATTATCAGTAAAATTAATTAATTAACAATAGTAAGGTATGTAATGTAGATTAATGTAGATTATTTGAATATATATTTTATTATAATATTCTGAGCAAGAAAGTATAAATCTCTTTAAGGAATAAAATTATGTAACTTCGTAAGTTAGTTGGATTATTGACTGTTTATTTAATTCACTTCTAAAGGAATGAATGGCCTTAGTTTGAACGCGAACAACATGTAAATTATGTTGAATGTCCTTAAAGATATTTTTTATTTTAATTTTTTTATTGGCTTTTCAAGCAGACGAGCATACGGCCCATCTGATGGTAATTGGTTACCGTCGCTCATGGACATCAGCAATGCCAGGGGCAGAGCTAAGCCGGTGCCTACCGTTGAAAACCACCTATTACTATTCTAACCTAATACGTATTCTTACCACCACCAAAATTTCTGGGAAATGTCGCGAGAAACAGCTGGATGTGGATAGAACAGAACCTATCACTAAGTGAACTTTAGGGGAGGTCCATATTTCTTTATTTATTTTTTTATTGCTTAGATGGGTGGACAAGCTTACAGCCCACCTGGTGTTAAGCGGTTACTGGAGCCCATAGACATCTACAACGTAAATGCGCCACCCACCTTGAGATATAAGTTCTAAGGTCTCAAGTATAGTTACAACGGCTGTCCCTACCCTTCAAACCGAAACGCATTACTGCTTCACGGAGGAAATAGGCAGGGCGATGGTACCTACCCGCGCGGACTCACAAAAGGTCCTACCACCAGTAAAATATATTATTATTTAGTATATAACAGGGAACGTTTGCCAGTTGATGCAGACGATGTAATCTAGTTTCTAAATCAAGTTATACTTGACAAACGACTTGAAAACACAAATAGCGCTAGTTAAAAACACTTATACACACATAACACTCAAAAAAGCTTCTATTACACAAATAAAATTAAAAAAAAAACCGCACAATTGCATAGGGTACGTTAACAGGAATTGATTACCTATCATTATCGTCTTTAAGGCAGCCATTCACGAGCCAATTTGCTCTTATAATAACGTCACTGTAATCACAAAGCTCGTTGTATAATGCGCAGGCCTCTAGCCTGTGGTTTTGTTCGTAAATTATAGGTTGCCAACGCCTCGGGCCGTGCATGTCGGCCTTTATAATCTCATCACGATAATTATTGTGAACTTTTATTGCTAACGAATAAAGAAAATAATGAAGCATGCAGTGAAAATCTAAAGTCGATATTATACTTTTTTTTTTGATGACATTATTTAGCATTTCTATTCGTTTTGTGTCTTAACCATTTGAAAGTTAATGATGTTTTGATGCTACATATTTCTATCTATCTGTAATCTACAATTTACTTGCAATAATTGGAATTTTTGGAGAACACTTATTAATTGAAATAAGACTACGTTCAAACCTATTTGTATATTCGCCTATATTCAGTGAATAAATACATATTTTTTTATTGCTTTGATTGGTGGACGAGCTCCCATCCCACCTGGTGTTAAGTTGTTACCTAAGTCCAAGGACATCTACAACGTAAATGCGCCACCCAACTTGAGATATAAGTTTTAAGGTCTCAGTATAGTTAAAACGGCTGTCCCGCCCTTCAAACCGAAACGCATTACTGCTTTACGGCAGAAGTAGGCAGGGTGCCAGAAAAAAAATATAGCGTGCAGAACGGACGAGTACGTACTTACTCGTGGCGAGTATCGAACATACCCAAATAGAATCTTTACATAATCTTATACGTAACTATAAATACATATATTTTATCAATTCTATGATCTAAGCTGGTAAAGGCATGAAGAAAATAAAAATTCACAAATACGTTTGAGAGTTTATTTAAAAATATTAATGACAAATATATTTAATTATTTCGAGTTAAAAGTTAGGACGTGCAGTATATTTTCGAATGGTGAGACGAATCTTTGAGGTAAGAGTTTGATGAATCGCCATTGAATTAGTAATTCTTATGCCAAAATAGTCTAGGACCGGAAACATATTCAGCTACAACCAATGACAGAAACAAAAGAACAAACTCTACGTCTGAGCCTCCAGAGACAATCTGTGGTAGTAGTAAAACTTCCTTCTAGGTCGATAATTCTCACTCAGGGTCGTGGCTTCTCTAAATGACTTTCTCTGAATGAAGAGTCCCAGGCTCTTTTGGCGTCAGCTCAGTCTATCCTCGGCTGCGTGGACTCGTGGATTGAGGTGCTGAGGATAGAGCGTCCGATCTGCGATCGGAGCTGGTCCTATCAGCGCCCTGGACTTCTACCTCCGGGCCTTCTTCCGTATACCTTGCCTGTTATCAGCAGCTAATCTTGAGCTCGTCAAGACTGGATTCGTTGATTCGGTGTTCTATCCAATGAGTCCCGAGCGAATACCTTATTTTATGACTTAATATTCTAATTACTAACTAACTGCTATTCTAATTTGCTAATTGAAAACGAACATTCTGAAGAAGAGCAGTAGTAGTAAAGCAGGCAGCGGAAAAACTGGACACAAATTGTACCCAATCTTTAGTTTGACTACGCAATGTGATGTAGATAAATGGATTTCGAAATAGCTATTCCCTCGTGTCTCGTGCTAAGGCACACCATATTCTGAAATAAAGAGATGAAACTTATTTTCTTTAATTGTAGTTTACGCCATTAAAATCACAATTGATTCGTTCAGTGTACATGAACACGTTATTTGCGATATGGAGTCATTTTGGTCCATCTAGAACAGTCATGCATTGCGTTACGAAACGTGTTTACAACTTAAGCCTTCGTCAAACAGAACGCGTAATTAGCGCACGTCAGAGCGCTAAACTGACGCCGCGCTATGACGCCGAGATGTGTTGTACTACCATGGTAACATACCGTCAAACAGAGCCCCAGCGCTATAAGTACGCAGCGCTCTGTCACGGCGTTAGGACGCTTTGACGTCAGGCCTTGTAATTTTATTTTAGTGTCCGAGTGAATGTGTATTAAAATACTAGATAATGCCCGAAAAAATGATATAAATAGTTAGAAAATACCCATGCTTATACAATGCTACATCTGAATCACTCGATTTCTTAATACTTTTAAATTTTTACACTGCTATCGAAAGGTACTATGATTTGGCGAATGCGTTGCGTCAAGGAGCGTTACAGCCTGGCCACGGGGATCGGCGGTGCGAACAGCGAAGCGGTGGACGAGGCGACCATTCGCGCAGCACCGTTTGCAGGCCACGGGTACTCACGTTCGCCGCCGCGACTAGTAAGGAAGTCCGACAGCGAAATGTCTATATCGAAATTATCTCGATATTGCTTACAAATTAATAGTTTTTTGGTTCAGGACCTATTATTTGGAAAAGATTGTGAAGTACATAATTTGAATAAGAATCGGAGTATACCTATAGATGGAGAATTCCACAAGAAGTACGAGAAATACTTTGGGTGGCTAGACTTCCAAATAGCTGGTCTAGCTAGTATTTCAGCTATATATTTTTTTATTGCTTAGATGGGTGGATGAGCTCACAGTCCACCTTGTGTTAAGTGGTTACTGAAGCCAACGTAAATGCGCCACCCACCTTGAGATATAAGTTCTAAGGTCTCAAGTATAGTTACATTGGCTGCCCCACCCTTCAAACCGAAACGCATTACTACTTCACGGCAGAAACAGGCAGGGTGGTGGTACCCACCCGCGCGGACTCACAAGAGGTCCTACCCCCAGTAATTACGCAAATTATAATTTTGAGGGTTTCATTTTTATTACACGATGTTATTCCTTCACCGTGGAAATCAATCGTGAACATTAAAATTTGTTGAGTACGTATTTCATTACAAAAATTGGTACCCGCCTGATATTCGACTACCGGTGCATCGCTCAACACCGGACGTCTTATCCGTTCAGCCACGACGAGTTTAAAAACAAAAAACAAAAAAATTTAATAAAAAATATAAAATATAAAAATTTCGGCGTTCATTTTTCGCGGCGAAAACAACTAAACTCATTTAATCACTGCACTATTCGCCGCGACTACCGCTCGACTCCGTGGCTTGCGCCGTCCTTATTCATGCATTTGTTTTGCTCGCCCGCCGCATCGTAAGTCGCCCGCGCGATTCGCTCGGTACATTCCGCCGGTCGCTTCGCCGGTCGCCGGTGCGCGTGGCTTGTTAGGTACATTTCTATGCTCTTATTTTAGTCGCTAGACGCTTCGCCGTTCGCACCGCGCGAATATTCGTATCGGCGAATGTCCCGTGGCCAGGCTGTTAGACTCATCTAGTCAATTTGAAGAGCGCGACGTTAAGTACGCGGCGCTATGTACGCGTTCTGTTTGACGAAGGCTTTAGTGCATTATTTTCATCCTCGATTTCCCCCAACACCATAATTTAAAAAGGCATTAGTGCAAATACCACATATGATTCGCCGTCAGAGAGCAGTCATGTGTACTAAAAGTGAATTGCGGTTAATTTTATATTATATTCCATTGGCTGTAATTACTATAATGGAGTGTACCCGCAGTTTGAAGTCGTCGTGGCCTGAAGGATAAAGCATCCAGTGCATTCGTGTTGAGCGATGCATCGAATCCCGCAGGCGGGTACCAATTTTTCTAATGAAATACGTACTTAACAAATTTTCACGATTGACTTCCACGGTGAAGGAATAACATCGTGTAGTAAAAATCAAACCCGCAAAATTATGATTTGCGTAATTACTGATGGTAGGACCTCTTGTGAATCCGCACGGGTAGGTATCTCCACCCTGCCTATTTCTACCGTGAAGCAGTAATGCGTTTCGGTTTGAAGGGTGGGATAGCCGTTGTAACTATACTGAGAACTTAGAACTTATATCTCAAGGTGGGTGGCGCATTTACGTTGTGGATGTCTATGGGCTCCGGCAACCACTTAACACCAGGTGGGCCGTGAGCTCGTCCAACCACCTAAGCAATAAAAAAAAAAGTGAATGTGCCCAGCTTATAAAAAGACCAACCTCAATGTTAGGAAATAGATTATCTCGACAAGGCTGAGAAAGGAAAATCCCAGGAACAGTCCGAGCAGACCACCGCAGTTCGCCAAGAAGTCGGTCGTACCGAATAGTTCTGAACGTTTGAATGACATGTAACGTGGCTTCGTATAATACACCTCAATCTTCGTATAACTGTTATTTTTCATCAATCTGCAGAATTTAAAATTAATACATTTCACGAAAACTGACGGAGCTATGTTGATATCTAAGCAGCCGAGGAACCGGACTGTTTTTTAATGTTTATTATGTCAGATCGGTGAAGGTTCCTTGACGACCTTCAAACACGAGGAGCAAAAGTTTGATCATCATAATTAGACGCTGTTCCACTCAATACACGGCCTCTTATAAGCGAGCATGAACGAGTGCCATCATCCCGTCTATTACTATCGCAAAGTAATGATTCGTTCAGGTCAGAAGCATGGTGCAACTGTTACACAATACAATAAAAATAATTCACACTTCCAAGTGTGAATTTGCAATAATAACTAGTCAGGTCATAAGTATTGTCACACAGTAAAAACTTTTCTTTTAGAATGCTGGCCACAAAAAAGTTTATTGAATTCGAATTTCCAATTGATCATGAAAATAAAAATGTATACTTTTAGAATTTCACTCATTTTTAAATATGGAGTGGACGCTTAAAGAAGACCGTGTTGCAGTTATTGCGTTGCATCGTTGCGGTTACGCGCCAATTCAAATATTTAACATACTGAAAAATTTGAATATAACCAAAAGATACGTTTATCGTACCATCAAACGATACAATGAAGACTCTAGACTAGTGTAGATGACAGGTCAAGAAGTGGCCGCCCTCGGTCTGTTAGGACTCCAGCAGTGATAAAAGCTGTGAAGGCGCGAATTCAAAGAAATCCCAAACGTAAGCAGAAACTGTTGGCCCTTCAGATGGGGTTAAGCAGAACCATGGTGAAAAGGGTGTTAAATGAAGACTTAGGGCTTCGGGCATATCGAAGAAAAACAGGACATCGTTTGAATGCTCGTCTAATGGACCTGAGACTGAAGAGATGCCGCGCTTTGTTGAAGCGGTACGCGGGAAAAAAATATCGGGAAATTCTTTTTTCGGATGAAAAAAGTTTTTACCGTAGAAGAGAGCTACAACAAACAAAATGATATGGTGTACACACACAGTAGTGAAGAAGCGAGCAACCGTATTCCGCGTGTCCAACGAGTTCATTTTCCATCCTCGCTCATGGTATGGTTGGGAGTTTCTTATTGGGGCTTAACAGAGGTACATTTTTGTGAGAAAGGTGTAAAAACGAATGCAGTTGTGTATCAAAATACAGTCCTGACGAACCTTGTGGAACCTGTTTCTCATACCATGTTCAATATCAGGCACTGGGTATTCCAACAAGATTCGGCGCCAGCTCATAGAGCGAAGAGCACACAAGACTGGCTGGCGGCGCGTGAAATCGACTTCATTCGGCACGAAGACTGGCCCTCCTCCAGTCCAGATTTGAATCCGTTAGATTACAAGATATGGCAACACTTGGAGGAAAAGGCGTGCTCAAAGCCTCATCCCAATTTGGAGTCACTCAAGACATCCTTGATTAAGGCAGCCGCCGATATTGACATGGACCTCGTTCGTGCTGCGATAGACGACTGGCCGCGCAGATTGAAGGCCTGTATTCAAAATCACGGAGGTCTTTTGAATAAACTTTAGTGTCATAAGAATCTATGTTTTGTTAAGTTCATTTTGGTATATGAATGGTTACATAGTGAATAAACTTGTTTCAATTATTTTACATTAAACATGTGACAGAATTTATGACCTGACTATGTATATAGTTTAGTTTATTCTATGTTATTGTTTATTTATTATACAATAAAGACTTGACCTCATGCCTCAGGCTTCTCAAGCTTCACGTAATGTCTATGGGCTCTAGAACACTACGTAACAAATAGGACCCTTAGCTTGTTTACCATTTTCATATCAGCCCACAGTCGTCCACTGCTGGACATAGGCCTCCCCCAAGCCTCGCCACAAAGACCGGTCCTGCGCTGCCTGCATCCAGTGGACCCCCGCGAACCTCAATAGGTAGTCGATCCGTCTTATGGCATCCATTTTGCCTACTCACGCTACGTCTTCTGGTACGCGGTCGCCATTCGAGTCCGACAAAATATGCAAACTGGTGTCCAAAAGTGTTCAACTTCTACTTACTTTTCCGATATTGTGTTGTTTATACCATACGTTTGAATATAGTTTTTCCAATACTTCTCCAAACGAAATGTCGACATCATCATTCCAGCGTTATAGTCAACCATATTACAGGAAGGGAGGCAGTTGCAAGCTTTTATCTCTGTCAATGAGGAATCTGACACTCGTGCTGTTGCTAATTCTTCTAAAATGTAAGTAAATCGGAGCGTTATTGGGATATTTTAAGGAGTAACACAGCAACCTTCTGAAAATGTGGGATTCTTTGGATTGATATTTCGAGTAATGTTAAGTATCGGAGGGGCACGTAGGGTAAATTCAAGAGGGCTTTTCATATGTTGAGAGTCCTTCAAATAGAGCAAAGTTGCTCAGGCTACTGGCCTGAACAAATACTAATGTTTGCTAAGAAAAGCTTTGGCCTCGTGTGGACTGTATGTGCCGTTTTTGAGTGTTGATGATTATCAGCATTGCTAAATATCCACCATCCAATAGGTTGTATGTTCGTCTGCCTTCCAAAGCATTAAAAAAATGGTTTAATTTTTGGTACCACTTTACAACATCAATTACGGTAAATGATTTAAAACCCGAATTCCAAGTTCTGTATTGACTAATAATGTTAAGAAAAGTACTTACATCATGATTCACTCTCGAATAAGTCATGTGTTCCAGTTAGAAGAATAGAACATGTACATATATTTAGCTGGTGGCAGGGCTTGATGTGAGCCCTCATGGGTAGGTACTACCGCCCTGCCTGTTTCTGCCGTGAAGCAGTAATGCGTTTCGGCTTGAAAGAAAGGGCAGCCGTGCTGAGACTTCGAACTCATATAGGTGTGTGGCGGCATTTACGTTGTTGATGTCTATGGAGTCCGGTAACCACTACACACCAAATGGGCCATGAGCTCGTCTAACTATATACGCAATTAAAAATATAAATGTAGAAAGAATAGAGGAAAACCGAGACTTCCTCGTCACAGTCTAACTGCAATATGTAGGCTTAGGTAAAAATTACTTGTGAGCTAGTCTAACTATATATCCAAAGTCTATTCATTTTTTAATGAAATTACAATTAATTCATAATGGCTTTTATAGGCTAGTGATTAATACCTATGGCGGCGTCCATACAATCATGTTTTTCTATCGTACAAATCCTATTGCTGATGTGAACTGCAACAAAATATGATATTTGAGAATACACAAAAAAATTAATGTTAATAATGATTATTTCAAGGAAGCGAACGCGTGAAACTGCTCACATGGCATATAAAACCCGACGCATCCACATTTCTTGAACGTGTAGTTTGTCAAGCATTCCAATCGACAATTGTTTGGGGAGTAACTCTGGAAATATCTAAGTTGTCGCTCGTGCGGAAAAAAGCACTGGCGCCTGAAAGATGAAATGTTAAATTTTTAGAGTTAGGTTTAGTGTAAGTAATAAATAATAATAATAATTTATTGCATTTCAAATTGAATAAAAAAAAAACAACAAAAAGAAAATAAAAAAAAGGCAAAAGGGCTATCCCGGGGCGGGGTGGCGATGGCGTTATCCTTAGATGTAAGGAACGCCTTCAACACCCTGCCCTGGTCGGTGATCGCGGGGGCGCTGGAGTATCACGGCGTCCCCGCATACCTCCGCCGACTGATCGGCTCCTACCTCGAGGGCAGGTCGATCCAGTGCATCGGACACGGTGGGGCGATGTACCGCTTTCCGGTCGAGCGCGGTGTTCCGCAGGGGTCTGTCCTGGGCCCCCTGCTGTGGAACATCGGCTACGACTGGGTCCTGCGGGGCGTCATTCGGGGTCCCCTCCCCGGGCTGAACGTAATTTGTTACGCCGACGACACGTTGGTCGTGGCTCCGGGGAGGGACTACCGGGAGTCTGCCCGTCTGGCGTGCGCAGGCGTGGCACACGTCGTCACTAGGATCCGACGGTTGGGGCTCGAGGTGGCGCTCGACAAAACCCACGCCCTGCTCTTTCACGGGCCGGGACGAGCGCCGCCTCTGGGTGCCCACCTCGTGATCGGAGGCGTCGGCGTCGGGGTCGGGGTGACCGGTCTTCGGTACCTCGGCCTCGAACTGGACGGTCGGTGGAGCTTCCGCGCTCACTTCGAAAAATTGGGCCCTCGGCTGATGGCGACGGCCGGCTCATTGAGCCGGCTGCTTCCAAACGTCGGGGGTCCCGATCAGGTGGCGCGCCACCTCTACATGGGGGTGGTGCGGTCGATGGCACTATACGGCGCGCCCGTATGGTGCCACGCCCTGACCCGCCAGAACGTCGCCGCGCTGCGACGTCCGCAGCGCGCGATCGCGGTCAGGGCGATCCGAGGATACCGCACCGTCTCCTTCGAGGCGGCGTGCTTGCTCGCCGGGGCGCCACCCTGGGACCTGGAGGCGGAGGCGCTCGCTGCCGATTACAGGTGGCGTAGCGACCTCCGATCTAGGGGGGAAGGGCGCCCCGGCGAAGGTGTAGTTCGAGCGCGGAGGCTCCACTCTCGGCGGTCCGTGCTGGAGGCGTGGTCTCGCCGCTTGGCGGTCCCGTTTGCCGGCCTCCGTACCGTCGAGGCGGTCCGCCCGGTTCTCGCGGACTGGGTGGGCCGCGACCGCGGATGCCTCACCTTCCGGCTGACGCAAATGCTTACCGGCCACGGATGTTTCGGCCGGTACTTGCATAAGATAGCCGGAAGGGAACCGACGGCGCAGTGCCACCACTGCGCGGACCGCGACGAGGAAGACACAGCGGAACATACATTGGCGCGTTGCTCTGAATTCGACGAGCAACGCGCCACCCTCGTCGCGGTCATAGGAGAGGACCTCTCGCTGCCGCGCGTCGTGGCTATGATGCTCAGCAGCGACGCGTCCTGGAAGGCGATGTTCGACTTCTGCGAGTCCACCATCTCGCAGAAAGAGGCGGCGGAGCGAGAGAGGGAGAGCTCTTCCCTTTCCGCACCGATCCGTCGCCGTCGAGCCGGGGGCCGGAGGCGGGAATACGCCTGTACGTCCCGGCCCCTGTAGGTAGTGGCCTCCCCCCGGTGAAGGTCAAGGGGCGACCTGAGGGGGTGAGGCCGCGCGGCGCGCTACCAGCACTCTAGCGCGCTGCCGTGGAGTGATTAGAGCGACCGGTCGACGGTGTATCGCGTCCCGATCCGGCAGGCTGGTTTTGGTCCAGCGGGGTATTCCGGGACACCAGCGGCACCGTCTGGGCGGACCGACGGGCTGCCGTACCGAGACGGCCGACGTTTCAGAGCCTTCGATTCGCCTCGAAGGCTCCGTCGGCTGGGCGTCCTTGGGGTGAGCCGCGCCGTCTGGTTGTAGTGTTGACCGCGGTAGCCCCCCTACCTCATCCGGGTTCTGACCTCGGAGGGGATCGGACGTCGGGTGTAAGAGTGCAGGGGAGTCGTTTAGTGGGTGGGTCCTAAAATCCTTGGGCCCGCGGTCTGCTCACAACACCATGCAGATCGTTGAGTCTCACATACCCCGCGCGCCCCTTTTGCGCGGGGACCTCGTAGGAGGTTCGGCCCTCTACCCGAAAAAAAAAAAAAAAAAGGGTGGCTCAGCTAATGCTGTTCAAGGTCGATAAATCGAACAGCGCTGATTTTCAGTCACCCCCCGTTTCCCTTTGGTTCATTGTGGTAATGAAGGCTAGTGTGACTAGGTGTGTAAGCGACTTGTTCCTTCGTACTTGGCTCATCAGATTCAATAATTATTGCATTAGACGCCTTTAGCTCTAACGTTAGGAGCAGGCTTAAAGACCCCTGTAACCGTACTTGTCGAACTCGGCAAGGGGTTCGTTGGGAAACCTAACCCATGCATCTGCCTGCTGAGTTTCTCGCCGGATTTTTTCAGCGGGTTGTAATTCCGATCCAGTAGTAGATTCATTCGCGAAGCACTTGCTCTTGAGTTGTTAGGTCTACTATAGAAGCGCTCGGGCAGCTGTTAGCAAATCCCACCCCTTCTGGCTGAGCCCTTGGCCGCCCACCTGTCCTGGTGAAACTGGAAAGGCCCTCGGGCCACCAGTAATTCATCATTCATAAAAAGCTTGGCTAATAGCTTAATCAATTATATCTACTGACTTGTTGGTGCAGTAATTAGCGCTCCTGTCTGTTGCGCAGAGGGTCGTGGGTTCAATTTCCACATCGGTCAAACATTATGTGATCAACAGGTTTGTTTGCAGCGTAAGTAATTAAAAATATTTTATAAATAAGACGATCATCCAAAATAATGGGATGAAATTCATATGAATTCATTTTAATTATGTTTAGTTAAAACTTGTTTTGTTAAATACTTACTGCTCCAGGAATACTGGCTTATTTAATTTTGTTGATGTGCTCTGAATTTCAAATCTAAGTGATATCGATGAAGTTTGGCCAGGCAGTGCGATATAGTGGTGTAATAAGGACTGAGGTAAATCCGCCGGGTGATATAAGTATAGCTGAAATTCACGGTCTTTTTTGAATGGTACCACATGGATTTTTCCAATTTTTTGGACAGGGTCCTTAATGGCAGTTACTGGTTTGGCTCTGCTGGCCAATTGGTCAGGGAACCCACAATCGACCGTGACCACACATTAAAAGGTGAAATCCGTCCATTCTAGGATCCATTTCTAGGTCAATGCTCAGTCAAGGTCTACTTTATAAAGTAAAAAAATACTTCCTTTACATAATATTTTGCCAGTGTAATTTAGTCACAAGTATAGAGCCGAGATTAAATTTTAAATAAAAAGTCATATACCAGTATTTGCATACACTGATACAAAGTGCTAAGATTGAGGTATCTAGCAAAAGGTTCTATTATCAATTATCTTATATTTAAGACAAACTTCAAAATTATGGTCACTTAATTTAATTTTTTTAATTATGTTACCTTGAAACCGTCTTTAAGAACATTACATAGTTTATCTCTATTCATAAGGTTTTCTTTTAATATAACAATTAAATCTGGTTCAACTCCATTCTTCTGCAATAAAAAAACATTAGTTTAATAAAAGCAAAGTAAATTTTAAGGGTAATTTAATTTTGCTTGAAATACAAATAATAATATAGTCTTCTCGCATTAAAACTGTATAATCTCAAAACTTACTAATTTTACAGGAGAGTGTTGTAAAGGTTTAACATGTGATATTTTTCATATTAATCATCTCTACTACGTTTATTTTTTTATTTTTTACCAGTTATATTATCTGTATTTTAAAGTAAGATAAAATTATGTATTAATTTTGTTAATAGTAGTCAAAACATAGGTAAACTAAAAAAAAAAAACTAAAACTAAACTACGCTCTTTTGACAGTATTTATTAGAAAAATACTGGTGATACCAAATGATTCCGTATATTAACTCGATTTCGAATATTTTTGTAAATTGTACACTTTTAATGCGAAAAAACGATATGTAGATCGTCTAGTCGGCTATGGGTTCAATTATCGGTCGGAATCAGTATCTTTAATATACGGTTACTAGATTGTTTTTAATACGTATTCCAGTTGTTCTTGTAATTTTCTTGGATTTGTAATCCTGGCATCGATACCACAAGTGAAAATTTTGGGCCTGTTCTCTTGAAGGAAAAAAAAATTTTTGCTCATATTTTCTTTTTTATTAAAAAAAATCATCATGGTCCTATTTATCGTGGGTTCCCAATCCAAGAGCTTTAGAGAGCCATTTCTTTCACTCTCATATACGGCTTTGCTTTTGTATGACCATCGGGATACTGTACTGTTTGTACAATGCATACTCTTACGTAATCTCTATTTCCCTTTCAACCTCCTTCATCTCCTAATATTTCGCAAGTCCCAAATGAAGCTAGTTATTTGTATCTAAACGATGTATTACTGGAATTCGGATTTACTGGAATAAATATCATAATTAGAAAACTGCACCGATCTTGGGACGCGGTTTTACTGTATTTTCCTACTCTTTAAGCCAAAATAAGTGACAGCTTTGTGGCCGTAACGTGCAGCATGGTGATGCGTCTAGCATGGGCCAAATAGCACTATCACGAGATTTCACTAAAAGTGAAACATATACAAATTTACCCTTCCTCTTCTTGGATATGTATCAACATCTAGACTGTTGTAGCCGACGTCTTTAACATAGCCTTGACTTTTCTTCGTTGCCATCAAATACTCGAAATCCTGATGTATACTGAAAAGCAAATTAATAATTTTCAATTTAAAATTATGATCTCACAAGAACCCAATCTGATAAAAGTCTGTCAGACATCAGCTGTTCTTCAAGCTGTGTTATTTCCATGTCAGCTTTGAATTCAGCATATAAATCTCTTTTAATGTATAGAATAGTAAAATAGAGCTTCTGTCAACACTTAGATCCTTAATCTAATTAATAACAACAACAGATTACTTTACTTTTCCGTTCGAAAGATTTCAGATGCTGCTAACGTATTCATTGTGTAGCAAACTCCTTGGGAAGTGAGAACTCTGTGGAATAAGCTTTTACAACTTAGTTCCTTGTTATGCCATCGGCACATAGAAGTGAAATCTTTAAGATCTGGAGCAACCTGAAGCAAACCCAATTAAAGTTTTAAATGATTATGTTTTTAAGTAACAAATTTAGAAAAGAAAAATAATTCATAATGTAATGAATTTTGCATTAAAGATTCTGGTTTTTAATTAAAAACTTATAGTAATGAATAAGATGTTTCAAATACGTCATTGTTGACGTCTATGAACGACGATAAAAACTGACTGGTTAAGAATTGATAGTTTTTGGTTTCTGAAGATAGCAACATTTTTGGTTTGCAAATTCTGTCCCATCCCTCTCTCGCACATTACCTAATGACGCGTGCGAGCGAGATCGCGTGGCGACATCCACTCATGAAGAAAAATGTAATGGCTGAACTACCACGCGCGCGCTACGTGTCTCTGATGTATTTTATATGTAAATAAGTGAAATTGTTGGTGTTTCTCATTGCCTATCGATACGAGCCTGCAGTAAGGACTACATAAGTGCATCCTTCTTTTACCACAGAACTGCCGATTCATCTCGTTTCTGTCCGCAGTCTGTGTCTTTTTTTTCCTACCTATGCTGAGAGCCTTGAGAGGCTATTTCAGCGTAACCTTAACTAGTAGGTGAGCTCACGGGGCTCAACCCTGACGACGTTGCTAACACGAACCCTAGCAAGAGTCTACCACCGGATCGGAAAGGCGACCCACTGAGAAGATCCGGCGAGAAACTCAGTGGGCTGTGTCTGGGGGTAATGTGTCCTTCAATTTGCAACGACCAAATTTTGAAAATTTGAAATATTTCGTAGAATATCGCTTATTTCGCGTCTGCACTGACTATCACATATGTCGAATGCTGGTCTGCCTATACAGAAAATTAAAAAAGTCAACACCCATCTATGAAAAAATAATACAATTAATTATGTTTTACCTCTAGTAGCCTATTAACAAGGGTGACATTAGAGTAGAACCGATTGAAGTAAACAAAATCTTTATGATGAAAGTGTTCAACATTGCACACTAAAGATACGTCCTGGAATTTTTCCAATTCAATTTGGCTGAAATAAATATAAAAAATATAGTTTATTTTTGGAACGAAGTTTCAAAACGATGCGGAGGTGTACCCTAACCGTGAAAAAACGTCCGTAACGTAAGATTTTTATTATTTATGTATACTTAGTTTTAGTATGATGGCTATACAGTGTCTAATCTATAGTCAACGTGGTGACGGCTATTATTATTATTCATATAAATAGCTGTTTCTTTGTATATTATTATTATTAATTTTTATAAATCATTGTGAATAAAATAAAGTTGATAGCTTTGTAAAGTAGTCTTTTTTATGTGGATGCCGGCTCAAGGTGGGTGCCGGCATTTACGTTGTAGATGTCTAAGGGCTCCGGTAACCACTTAACACCAGGTGGGCCGTGAGCTCGTCCATCCATCTATGCAATAAAGTAAAATAAAAAGTAAATACAACTCGTGAGGGCCCTTTGTACTAGCGGGGTACCCTAGGATAATAACAACATCCACATATTTGTGCATATTTGGAGCTGTGTGAATAGTCAACTTGCAACTCTTAGCATTTTTTTAATAAATAACAACACGCTTGGTATTCATTGTCCATAATATTTGAAGATAGCACATGTTGTACGATGCCGTCCACATTTATCTGAATAAAATTTTTAAGCGAACCCCTGTGGGTGGTTATCAAAATTTCGTCGGTTTTTGCATAGAAGTGAGTCGTATGGCTTTGGCGTATGTATGGCTTTGTTGTACCAATTGAATTTTTTGCCTGAATGTGGACAGAGATATTAGCTATCTACTATCTAAGGCATCCGGTAACTAATGAATAAACTCCTCTGCGGCTATATATCCTATCGTGATAAACATTTAACATCTAAAAGGCTCTGAGTTTGACTGATTACGTCAATAAAAAAGAAAACCCACTCGTCTGGAGTAACTTCTTCACGTGAAACTTTCGTTTGTACTTCATAGTAATTGTAGATAGATGGTAGATTTTTTTTCTGAGGGCATATTGTGATCGACGGAAAAGGAACCTGGAAATAAATTTGAAAAAAATAATTACTGGTTTTTTGTTTGGTTCTTTTAAATTCGATCGGTAATTTTATATCATTGCAACGTAATGACCGAGAGAATAATACATAATTTTCTGTCCGCTACAGAATTCAGTAAATATGCAATGGGATCATGCTATGGAAAAAGGTCTACTGATTTATATAATACTAGCGATCCGATCCGGCTCCGCTCGGGTCTTTAACAAAAATTTCAACGACATTGTTTTATTTTTTTAAATAAAATTACATTTATTGCGACATAACTATAGTATAGTATAGTTAGACATATGCTGTCGCAACACTTTTTGTAAATAATAATGTGTTCTACAAAGTCGTAGTGCATTATATTATTCTATCATCAATAGTTTTCGCAGGGCACGCGATGTAAAGAATATTTTAGGTATTTTTTTACACCTTGGGTTTCATTATTGAACATTATTGACTGAACATCATTGGAGTTTTTTTCAAAAAAGATGTCACTCGGGAATAGTGTAGCTTCCAAACAGTGAAAGTATTTTTCAAATCGGTTCAGTAGTTTCGGAGCCTATTCAATACAAACAAACAAACAAATCTTTCCTCTTTATAACACATATATTTTTTTCTTTACAACTTACCTCATCAACAGACACTAATCTTTCACTCAAAGTGACTATTACGGGACTCGTCTGCCACTTTATCCAAACATTATTTATTGCGTAAGCACACATGAGCACACTCGCTGTGAAGGTTATGATCCAAAATATCCTGAAAATATAATTTAAGCTTACAGCCGTGACAAATCGATTCCATTTTTTTATCTATGCAGTTTTTAATTTGATACTTCAATCTTTAAACTTCTTATTGATGCAGATAGAGCTAGGGATCCGCAGAGAAGTGTTTGCGAATAAAGCTTCTTCTTCTATATCGTTCCCTCACTACTGAGGATCGCGACCACATGCGACGTACTTCCAATGTGCTCGATCATGGGTGGCATGGACTGCATGGTACAGACTACCACCGAGTGCTTCTCTTGCTAGATCTGACCATCTGGCTGGTATTCTGCCCACAGCGCGCTTGCCCTCTATGCGACCCGTATTATGAGCTTCTCTAATTCATGTCTGGGAAACCGCATGATGTGTCCGAAGAAGCTCATAACACGTTCCCGGCAGATGGAAGAGAGCCTTTTTCGGATGTCTAGCTGCCTTAGAATGGATTCGTTTGTTCTCATGGCAGCCCACGGTATTCGTAGCATCCTCCGCCACACCCACATTTCAAAGGCATCGATCTTTTTGATATCCCGGCTTTTTATGCACCATGTCTCCGCCCCGTAGAGGAATATGGGAAAGATCAGTGCCCGCACCAAGCTTGGTCAGTGTATATTTTTGATTAATTTAAAGGTGGCCCCCTAATAAAGTTCTTGGGAAACATTTGTTTTCATTCTATTTCACTAGTACAAATTTAGAATACCGATACATTTTGTATGTGGAGTAAGTGAGACTTACTGTCTCTTTATTTGACCACTTTCAATTTCGCTGAATAATTTTAATCATCTAAGATATCTCATTCACTGATTCGAATTTTACTTTACATTATACGGTTCACCGTGACCACAGTATTTGATTATTTAAATAAATTGAAAGAAGATTATTTTTGTTTGAAATAACCCTTCAATATTTACCTAACGAAAAGGGGAATTTAATGAAAATGGTGATAAGCTTATATTTAAAATAAAAACTTACTTTTCTACCGGGTGTGATCCTCTTTGTGTCATGTACCTAAATCCGTGTAGTGTGGTGTTACTTGTGAATTCAAAAAACATCTCTAAAATCAGTGATTTCTGGCGCTGCCGTTTTTCTTTTCTCGAGGAATCACTGTGTGCAGCGACGATTTCCTTATCAGATCTGAATGTGGAAACATAACATAATAATTTCATAAGATGTAATAACCAAAAATTATGTATTTTTTATGTACTTATTGCGTAGATGAGTAATTTCTCGGCCAATTTGGTGATGGGTTGCAAGAGCTCATAGACCTCACAACGTGAATATCATACTTGAGACATGAGGCTTGAGTCTGAATTCACAGTCTCAGGAAATAGACGGGGTGATTTTACCCGTGCATCTCCTTCGGATAAATGACACAGTCATAATTAATACGCCTAGGTATGAACTTAATGACTTCACACCTCGGTCCGATAACAAAATTACAATTATAATAATGTAAAGGCAATGAGACTCTACTCTCTGCGACTGAGAGATAAAGTATTTGAGTTATAATTTATAATTCCACAATATCGTTTATTAAAATCTTGACCTAATATGCTTATCGACGTGCAGTCATTTAAGATGCCATACCTCCAGTACTCTGATTTGGCAGTCAAGGCTCTGATTTGCAGGCATCGTCATATTAGTGCAAGCTATGTATAAGTAAAATACGAGATCTTTCAACGAATTAACAACTTATTATATGAGACGAGCCGTAGGAGTGGCACTGTCAATTCTCGTAGTCTAAACATCAGAGAAGAGGTTCACCACCAATAATACAACTTGGTTAACGAAAATACACACATTAAGAAATGAAATTTTAATACACTAATAAAATGTACTCACTCCATAGTTCAGGTACTAGCAAACGTCCAGCTTAAAGGAAAGGCAGCTTAATTACTGAAAAACCTTTTTTCTTTCTTTCATGTAAATGAAGGTTTTATACTAATAACATTTTGCTGTCAAGCTTAATGTGAGCTACGGGAATTCGAACCCGGAGTTATGAAGGTTTTATGATATAATTTCCATAAGGAAATCCATATTATACTAATATCATGTAGCTTTTATTAGATTATGACCAAAAAAAACTAATGGACACATCCAAACTAATTAATTAACAAACTCTTACCCTTTCATTATATTAATTGGAACACGCTAACGTCCTTGTGTCTTTCACGCGAATAATGGAGTGCGAATTATAAACATTTTTCAAACAAACTCATGACTAAATAGTAGATAACTTTTTTTCAAACAGCTAGAGCTGACATCGTCCTATTTGTGGCATTCGTTGACCCTGTTGCATCCTAAAGTGAAATAAACTTTACTAAGAAACCAACGGTCTTTTTTTACTGGACCCCTATGAATGGACATGTTAAGTGGTTTAGGCCAAATACCAGTCCATCTTGGTTACTGAAATACTGGTTACTGGTTAATGAAATATATAAAGAAATAGCTCTCTTTGGCTCAAGAGACTTTAGATCATTACGGGTGGTAGGACCTCTTGTAAGTCCGCGCGGTTAGGTTCCACCACCCTGCCGATTTCTACCGTGAAGCAGTAATGCGTTTCGGTTTGAAAGACGGGGCAGCCGTTGTAACTATACTGGAGACCTTAAAACTTATATCTCAAAGTGGGTGGCGCATTTACGTTGAAGATGTCTACGAGCTCCAGTAACCACTTAACACCAGGTGGGCTGTGAACTCATCCACCCTAAATGGGTAGCAATAAAGCAATAAATAAAATAAAGTTATCCGGAACCCAGCCAACTCTTCAAAGGTAATTTTACACTGCCTTTCGGGTAATAAATATTTTCCTTGCCAAGCAACTTTGAAAAGTAGCAGTTTGTCGGTGCAAGAGCTGATGAATACGGAGTGTAATGTAATACTGCCAATTGTAGCTCTTTTAGGTTACAGACCGCTTGTTGTACCGTATGAGGTTGAAAGTTGTTGTGTAGAAGCAGCAGGGACGAGCGATTAAACAAGGCTGGCGGGGATTGGTAGGCAGCGGCTTGCTCTACCTCTGGCATTGCTGAAG
Organism: Bombyx mandarina; assembly: GCF_030267445.1. Classification (NCBI taxonomy): domain Eukaryota; kingdom Metazoa; phylum Arthropoda; class Insecta; order Lepidoptera; family Bombycidae; genus Bombyx; species Bombyx mandarina. The sequence continues at coordinate 2,413,540 of NC_143216.1, forward strand.
TCCATGGGCGACGGTAACCACTCACCATCAGGTGAGCAGTATGCACGTCTACCTACAAGGGCAATAAAAAAAAAGGATTCGCAAGGGCCAGTATTGTAAAACGCCATTCTCATAGGTAAAGACTTGGTATAATTGAGGGTAAATCAAATATAACTCCGAGCTAGGATTCCCTGTGCTATGAATACCAGAGACATGCGTTTAAATACTTACACATAAGTACAAGTACATATGCGTTTAAATATATGTACATACTCAGATAAAGAGTAAGCAAACTTGTTTGTCATACGAAAGCTTATCGAAAGTGGAAATCGAACCCACAATTTTTGGTTCATTCAGGGGACCCTAAGTTTTTATTGCCTTTGTGGGCAGATGAGCATACGACTTTCCTGATGGTGAGTGGTTACTATCGCTTATTAATGTCATCAATGCCAGGAGACTAGCCAAGCCGCTGCCACCTGCGGAGTGATCTCCGCAGACCCCAATAAGAATGTCCCATGAAGAAGGACATGTTGTAGCGCTGAGGGAAAACCGTGGAGGGAAATTCATCCCAGAGCCGGTTGATATGCGGTAAACAAAGACGTTATACTTGTTGTTCTAAGTATGCGCCAACTTTGCTTATGTGGCGTATGTGCGACGGTAAAAACGCGATGTCGATATCATCTCCAACAAGCTATAGAGCAACGGCTCTAGATGTAGTCAAATATCTAATTTGAATGGTTTTCCATTTTTCTACTGTTTGTTTTTAATCGCTCCGAGATTAGCTATGGGTGACTTTCTAGTGCTCCTGAGATGACACGTTTTCTTAATTTAGATTTGAGAACAGTTTCTCAAGGACAGGTCCAAAGCTCCGATCAATGAGAGGTTTGCCACCAATAAATAATTTTTGGGGAAGAATTTTCATTGTTTTTATTTCGATTCTCATTGAAATAACAATTATCCCGTTAAAAAAATATGATTTAATTATGTATTATAATTTAGATAATAATAAATACAAATTTAGTTAAAGTGCAATTGTAAATATCATATTTTAATGATCTAAGAGGAATGTTTATTTAAAAGATTATCTATATGTGTTCCGATTCAAGCTATCTTTACTTTGCGACAGCATAACATAAGTATATGTCGTAGGTTTTTATTTTATTTAAGCCAAAAACAAAGCATCTTTGAAGGATAGCTTATTTATTTTGTTTCAAAATTGAGAACTGGGGACATTCTTCTGAGCCTTATTCTTTACTTAACGGATTTCCGAATATGCACGTATTATATTTAATTTTATGCTGATAACCTTTTTTTGCGTCACCATTAATGTACCACTTTCATAAATTATATTTTTAATATTGTCATCTTTTTTTCATATTTAAATGTGACTTTTTATGTACAATTTTTTATATTAGTATGTAAATTAAAAAAGGTCAAAACAGACATTCCTCAATCTATTAATAATGTCTACAATAAATATATATTTAATGATGATATTTCTGTTTCATTTTTCATTTTTCTGATAACGCTTTTCCCGTGCTAAGGCGCACCATATTCTGAAAATGTAACAAAACATTTTTATTAGTTCTAGAATAAAAAGTTTATAATCAAATAGGTTAATAATTGTTATGCTTTCTGTTTGAAGGGTGGGGCAGCCCTTGTAACTATACTTGAGATCTTAGAACTTATCTCAAGTTGGGTGGCGCATTTATGTTGTAGATAGGTTTATGTTGTAGATTTAGGCTCCAGTAACCACTTAACACCAGGTGGGCTGTGAGCTCATCCACCCATCAAAGCAATAAAAAAAAAAACTAAAAGCCTGCGAGCTTGCACAGTAACCTGTATCCGCCTAAAAGCAGGTACAGTCTATGAGTTATTTTACCTATCCACACTAATAAAGATGCTGATTGAATAAAAAGGGAGTTCAGGCATCGCCATGCTCTGGAATATATAATGACTCTTCCTAAATGGCCTGAACCAAAAATTGCCTAATTTTAAGTGTTGTTTCTAGATCTTAAATTACATTCTCAGACTAAAGCAACGATTCAACGACTATTGCTTTGTTGATGTTTATTCCAAAGCTCCTTATAAACCATCCCATATGCCGATTCAAACTACAAGCCCGAATAAAAAGATAAAGGATCTCATATTGAAATTTTGATAACTTTTTTTTTTCTTTTTTTTATTGCCCTTGTAGGCAGACGAGCATACGGCCCACCTGATGATGAGTGGTAACCGTCGCCCATGGACTTCAGCAATGCCAGGGGCAGAGCCAAGCCGCTGCCTACCACTTAATACTCTCCACAAGCCTCGTTTGAAGAAGGACATGTCATAGCGCTCGGGAAACACCGTAGAGGGGAGCTAATTCCATAGCCGGATGGTACGTGGCAAAAAAGACCTCTGGAAACGCACTGTGGATGACCGCAGTGGCTCCAGGTAGTATGGATGACTAGTATGTATTTAGACTTTACAGTACGACTTTAAAACACGTGGCCTACATGATCTGTTTCTTATAAAGGAATGTTATGAAACTTACTTTAAAAAGCTTAAATTAGTCTACTTTTCGTTTACGAATATGTTAGTATTTCAAAATTTGTCGGAATGTTCAACAATCCATTTGCGTCTCTGTTAAAATTTATAAAATATCAGTACGCGTATCTGTTTCATTTAATCCAAACAAAAGCTTGCTTGACTTGGAATTTTCATCTTCACAAAATTATAATTCGTGATAAGCCGTGAAATGTAATCAACTTAAAAATAATAATTAGAGATGCCTTAAATCTAAAGACAAAAGAAACATAACGAACCTCAATGTTATGAAATAGATTATCTCGACTAGACTGAGGAAAGAGAATCCTAGGAACAACCCGAGCAGACCGCCGCAGTTCGCCAAGAAGTCGGTCTTGCCAAATAGTTCTGAACGTTTGAACGACATGAAACGTGGTAACTTATAAAACAGTTCTATCTTCGAGAAACTGTCATTGCCCATTATCCTGAAGTAAGTAAAAGTTTTAGAAAATTTACACAAATTCTACAAATCCGATTTGATAATACATATTTTTGAAGTGAAACTTCTTCAGAATCGTTGTGGTTTCAAACTCGATGAAACGAAAAAATAAGTCCATAGAGACGCAAACACATAAATGTATATGATTCAGCCGGCGAGAGAATGAGATAGAATACATAGCATCCCCACTATCGTCTCCTAAACATTGTCCATATGTATGCTCCTGTGTAGTGGGATAGTCAGTATATCTATATCTTATTTATAAGTTTCACTTCTACCGTGTGTAACTTGCACACACATACTAATAATTTTATTAATAACATTATAGAGAAAATGGGCTGGAAGGCCTCCGCATTATGACGATTCTTAATGGCTGTGTTTGTCCAGCAGATGTCCGTAGGCTAATAATATCATAGCATCATAAAAAATCAACAATATTAAAGCAATATTATGTACTCACTGTTTACATTACGTATTAAATATAATATTTTGAAATATACTTAAAAGTTATCGTCTGCAGTTTTAATTAATCTAAAATTATATTAATACGCTCAGTATGGTATTGAACATTCAAAAAAGCGACGTAACACTTACGTTTCACTATATATATCGTCGTAACCGAAACTTTTCGTGAAACTTGTCATGTAATCCTTTATGTGGAATTCTGACTTCAGAATCTCGGCGTCATAGTCGATACTGTTACAGGAAGGGAGGCATTGACATGCTTGTGCGTTGTCTGATATCGATTCCATTCCACGTGTTTGTGCTACTTCCTCTAAAAATATGTACGTATATGCAAGAGGCTTGTGGAGAGTATTAAGCGGTAGGCAGCGGCTTGGCTCTGCCCCTGGCATTGCTGAAGTCCATGGGCGACGGTAACCACTCACCATCAGGTGGGCCGTATGCTCGTCTGCCTACAAGGGCAATAAAAAAAAAAATTACAAAGAGGAACAAAGGGGGCAGAATTTCTTTAAGAATTTTATTTAATATAGCGACCCGCCCTCGCTTCGCTTCGGAAACATGACATTTTATTATTGATAGCTGAGTCCCGCGATAATACCCGCGTTTATTGTCGTACCGCGGGTGAAGCCGCAGGGCAAAACTAGTCTAAAAAAAGTAGCCTAAGTTATTCCTTATATCGTCAGCTACCTATCAGTAAAAGTCCCGTCAAAATCGGTCCAGCCGTTCCAGAGATTAGCCGGAACAAACAGACAGACAGACAGACAAAAATTGTAAAATGTTATTTTGGTGTATGTACTGTATATATATTCATATGCATGTAGTAAAAAGCGGTTATTTCAATATTACAACTTAATATTACAAACAGACACTCCAATTTTATTTATATGTATAGATTTTTTTCCTACCTAAGCTTGAGAGGCTCTGTAAGCGTAAGCGAGCGAGTGGGTGAGCTCACGGGGGCTCAAACCGGGATGTTGCTAGCACTGGCCCTAGCAAGAGCCCTGCTTTGCAGACTCTACTACCCGATCGAAAACGCGACCCCCTGAGAAGATCCAGCGAGAAACTCAGTAGGCTGAGTCTATGGGCGGTAGGACCTCTTCTTCACTGGTGGTAGGACCTCTTGTGAGTCCGCACGGGTAGGTACCACCACCCCGCCTATTTTCGCCGTGAAGCAGTAATGCGTTTCGGTTCGAAGGGTGGGGTAGCCGTTGTAACTATACTGAGATCTTAGAACTTATATCTCGAGGTGGGTGGCGCATTAACATTGTAGATGTCTATGGGCTCCAGTAACCACTTAACACCAGGTGGGCTGTGAGCTCGTCCATCCATCGGGATCGGGATCGGGAGTATTTTACAGATTTTGTTGTTCATATGTGTCACTTCAGACTTCTCCAAAAGGAATGGCCTATTTCAGGTATATGTATTACTAAACGCCTGTATTACCATTTCTACGATATATAACAACGTCGTTATGCACTTACTACAAAAAGTATTTCATTAACTATTTCACTAACTAGAGAATAAATTATTTAAATGTATAATATGTTTTAGTGAGGCAACTGTAAATATTAAACGTACAATTAATTATGTGTTTTATTTTTATGTTACATATAATCCATATAGTTTTACCTAATCGTAAAATTTTGAATTCGTTTTGTAAAAACTTACCTTTGGCATTTTTCACGCACTCAAACTTTGCTAAGGTGCAAATTTTATCACTGATGTGATCTGAAAGAATAAGTACAATAAATCATGATATTCTGTAGGAAGACTGTAAAACTAAGTTTAGGACTTACAGGGCATATAAAACGCGACGCATCCACATTTCGTAAATGTGTAATTAGTCAAGCATTCGACTCGGCAATTGTTTGAAGAATAGCTTTGGAAATATCTCAGTTGTCGCTCGTGGGGAAAATAGCATTGACGTCTGCAATTGGACAATGACGTTACGGTTTTATTTCAAGCACACTAGTATGTTTAAAATCGAGGCAAAAAGGCCTACTAGGGGTAGAGGTCCCAAACGATGGTCGGACCAAATAGCGGAGGAACTGAAAATAACTGTCAGCGACGCACTCCACCAAGCTACAGAACGGGATCGATGGAGACAGCTAGCTGACGGAATCGGACGGAGTCGTGATCCTCAGCAGTATCTATATACCTAGTCAGGTCATAAATTCTGTCACATGTTTAATGTAAAATAATTGAAACAAGTTTATTCATTATGTAACCATTCATATACCAAAATGAACTTAACAAAACATAGATTCTTATGACACTAAAGTTTATTCAAAATGACCTCCGTGATTTTGAATACAGGCTTTCAATCTGCGCGGCCAGTCGTCTATCGTAGCACGAACGAGGTCCATGTCAATATCGGCGGCTGCCTTAATCAAGGATGTCTTGAGTGACTCCAAATTGGGTTGAGGCTTTGAACACGCCTTTTCCTCCAAGTGTTGCCATATCTTGTAATCTAACCGATTCAAATCTGGACTGGAGGAGGGCCAGTCTTCGTGCCGGATGAAGTCGATTTAACGCGCCGCCAGCCAGTCTTGTGTGCTCTTCGCTCTATGAGCTGGCGCCGAATCTTCTTGGAATACCCAGTGCCTGTTATTGAACATGGTATGAGAAACAGGTTCCACAAGGTTCGTCAGGACTGTATTTTGATACACAACTGCATTCGTTTTTACACCTTTCTCACAAAAATGTACCTCTGTTAAGCCCCAATAAGAAACTCTCAACCATACCATGAGCGAGGATGGAAAATGACCTCGTTGGACACGCGGAATACGGTTGCTCGCTTCTTCACTACTGTGTGCGTACACCTTATCATTTTGTTTGTTGTAGCTCTCTTCTACGGTAAAAAAATTTTCATCCGAAAAAAGAATTTCCCGATATTTTTTTCCCGCGTACCCGCTTCAACAAAGCGCGGCATCTCTTCAGTCTCAGGTCCATTAGACGAGCATTCAAACAATGTCCTGTTTTACTTCGATATGCCCGAAGCCCTAAGTCTTCATTAAACACCCTTTTCACCGTGGTTCTGCTTAACCCCATCTGAAGGGCCAACAGTTTCTGCTTACGTTTGGGATTTCTTTGAATTCGCGCCTTCACAGCTTTTATCACTGCTGGAGTCCTAACAGACCGAGAGCGACCACTTCTTGACCTGTCATCTACACTAGAGTCTTCATTGTATCGTTTGATGGTACGATAAACGAATCTTTTGGTTATATTCAAATTTTTCAGTATGTTAAAAATTTGAATTGGCGCGTAACCGCAACGATGCAACGCAATAACTGCAACACGGTCTTCTTTAAGCGTCCACTCCATATTTAAAAATGAGTAAAATTCTAAAAGTATACATTTTTATTTTCATGATCAATTGGAAATTCGAATTCAATAAACTTTTTTGTGGCCAGCATTCTAAAAGAAAAGTTTTTACTGTGTGACAATACTTATGACCTGACTAGTTATATATAAAAATGAATTGCTGTTCGTTAGTCTCGCTAAAACTCGAGAACGGCTGGACCGATTTGGCTAATTTTGGTCTTGAGTTATTTGTGTAAGTCCAGAGAAGGTTTAAAAGGTAGATAAATATGAAAATGCTTGGAATTAAATAAAAATAACAATTTTGTTTTTCCTTTGATGTGTCCCCCGTTGGACGGATTCCTTTTGTTTGTTTTAAGTTTATTTTATACAAAAGTTTAGGTATTTTATTTATTGATTGAGGCACTAAGGAGTGTGCAGTGTCAGCTAGTCTTTACATAAACAATGACAATAACAATTTAATATTAAAACAATAATAAAAATAAGACCACGCTATATTTATAAACATTAACAAAAGCAAAACATTAACTCTCCCCTTCACACTCATAAGCTAGATCGCGTGAGAGAGAGATAGGCAGACTTTTCAAGATGCGCATGCAGTGCGACGTCACGCCGCGCGCTTATTCACAAACACTACACCAGCGCAACGTGTGAATGTGTTGAACGCGAGCTACATAGTCAGCGTAGTGAGTGAGGGTGTCAGGTTATTTTCGTTACGGAATTTCTTGATTCAGTCGCCGCGCTCAAGGCCCGCAAAAGAAGGTATGCAATAGCTTAAAAAAAAATTATTTGTAAATCTAGTAACTACGACTTAAAATCTTATTTATCCTTGATGAGATTAACATAGTTGATACTACAGAGTAAAGCTACCAACTCAGTACTTTGTCTATACGTACTCTTGTTAAATGTCATAAAACACGTTCCAAAAAACCTATCACGATGTTGAGATTCAAATTCAAAATAATTGCTATAATATTTATTAAAACAGAGAGCCTAGAGGGTTTTTATTTTTATTTATTTTTATTGCTTAGATGAATGGACGAGCTCACAGCCCACCTGGTGTTAAGTGGTTATTGGAGCCCATAGACATCTACAACGTAAATGCGAGATATAAGTTCTAAGGTCTCAAGTATAGTTACAACGGCTGCCCCGGCCTTCAAACCGAAACGCATTACTGCTTCACGGCAGAAATAGGCAGGGTGATGGTACCTACCCGCGCGAACTCACAAGAGGTCCTAACATCAGTATTCTTCACCAGAATTATTCTCAAACTGGACTTTTAAGTATATATTGATTCTTTTCTTATTACGTGCAAAACTTAAAAATACTTTGGGACAGCAAATCAATTTATGCCTAACTTACTGCTCAACGGGTAATGAATCCAAACTGTTTGATGTACGCAAAATATCAAATTTTAGTGCCATAGAAGAAACTTGGGACGACAACGCACTGTAATAGTACAATGAAGGCTGCGGCAAATCTGCGGGATGGTGTATAAATATCTGTAAATTAATATTTAACCTTACTTCTACTACTGACTTTAAGCATTTAAATAGCATTCTTACTAAATATTTCGATTATGTTTCATTAAAAAAGTAAAATAAAATAATAAAACATTAAATAAAAAATACTATAAATTTTTAACGTGACAACGTCTTATAATTCGATGGAGCCGGCTGCACGCACGAAAAAACATGACTCATTGAGGCGTTCCATTTAAGGCTTGAAGTGCAAGCGAGAGCGCGCAACGAGCGACAAAGAGGCACAATCGGCCTCCGCGTTTGGCAGCGTTCGACATCCGTCTCTCTCCTACTTGAGTGAGCGATGCACCCGCGTGGACAGCTGCTATACAATAATACATGTCTTCGTCAAGTATGAAGTTCAGTGAAAAGTGAATGCGGTGTCAATTGTCCATACAAAATATCCATCAAACAAATGAAATTAAAATTTTCTTTTGAAAAATGAAACCATTCCATCAGTATTTTCTTATGACGTTGTCACGTTCAGCTATCGTCAGTCAAATAAAACATGGTTTACCTAATAAAATTTTCTTCGGTTTCCGCGAGTCGTAAATATAATCAAAACGATATACTTTTACGGTTTAATCTCGTGTTTGTTTGTTATTGGCATTGTATTATTTCGGACGTTTCGAATACTTTACAGTTTTTTACAGTTTTTACAGTTTTACTTTACAGTTACACAAGGTAACGGATAGCCCTGATAATAACAGTCAAAACGCGAGATTAAACGGTAAAAGTAGCTTTAATTATACCTACGTGTCGCGCAAAACGAAGAAAACTCTATGAAGTACTTTATTTTAAAAGTAATTGATTTATTTATTGATTTATTATACTTTTTTGCAAAAAAAAAGTTTACCTTGAAACCATTTTTAAGTTTATTACATAGTTTATCTTTCTGTTCCGGGTTATCTTTAAGTACAACTTTTAAATCTGGCTCGGCCCCGTTTTTCTAAAATATTATATTAAATAGATTAATTTAAGGTCTACTTCATATTTTTTTCTAATAATAGTCAGATAAACTGTAGAATATACCCTTCCTCTTCTTGGATATGTATTGTTATCTTCGCTTTTATAGCCTTCCTCTATCGTCCAATTACGGCTCATCTCTGTTGATTCCAAGTAAGCAAAATCTCCATGTAAACTAAAAAAAACATTTCGATATCATTAAATTTGTTATAAAAATTATGTGCTCAGTAATATTTTGATTAAATAGCTTTGGTTAAAGTTTTGCATTGATGGCGTTAATTTATCAAATCACTAGCTGACCCGACAGACTTCGTAGTGCCTCAATCGATAAATCAAAAGACCTAAAGTTTTGTATAAAATAAACTTAAAACAAACAAACAAAAGGAATCCGTCCGACGGGGGACACATCAAAGGGAAAACAAAACTATTATTTTTATTTATTTCCGAGCATTTTCATATTTATTTACCTTTTAAACCTTCTCTGGACTTCCACAAATAATTCATGACCAAAATTAGCCAAATCGGTCCAGTCGTTCTCGAGTTTTAGCGAGACTAACGAACAGCAATTCATTCTTATATATATAAATATAAATTAACTTCAGCAAAATGTTTTATTCAAATGGAATTAATCTACAGGATACAGACTAACAGTATGATCAAAGCAAAGGTTTTTCCTTTCTCGACTGCGTCTCTGTTCGGTGGAATTATTTGGATCATGACGGTGGAATTTTTCAAAACATTTTAGCAGTCTTTTTCAGCTTTTTTTGTTTTTTTGAGTTCCTATGCTTCATTTTGTTGAATGTCTAGTTATCAAATCAATCAATTACTTCCAGTGGGTATCTGAGTTTTTATATAGTTATTTAATTCATGTCAAATTTAGTTCTTGTTAACTATCAGATTTTATTCAAATGTGAATGCGATAAAAAACCCTTTGTACATAATTTTCCTATTACTCTGTACTGTGCCTTGTTTTCTGTGTGTACATAAATAAATAAATAAATAAAAATAAAATAAATAAAAAACTTATACTGCGTTTACTCTGTTATATTTTTTATTAAGCTATTGCATAGATTTTATCACGGGCCTTGAGCGCGGTGACCGAATCATGAAATTCCATAACGAAAAAAACCTTACACCCCTCACTCCACCTACCATGCTCGCGTTCAACAAATTCACACGTTGCGCTTGTGTAGTGTTTGTGAATAAGCGCGTGGCGTGACGTCACACTGCATGGGCAGAAAAGTCTGCCCATCTTTCTCTCGCGCGGTCTAGCTTATGAGTGTGAAAGGGACAGTTAATGTTTTGCTTTTATTAATGTTTAATATAGCGTGGTCTTGTTTAATTATTGTTTTAATATTAAATTTTCATTGTCTAATTATAATTGCATTTGCAGTTGATAAAAAATGCTATGCAATAGCTTTACCGCGGCAGTTCCCGAGTGCCACACATTTTTTTATACGTATGTTTTCACTACTATTTTATAAAAACATAGAAAAAGGACACAAGCTTACACATATAATGGTAAAAAAGGAACATCATAATATTTCATAATATTTCATCATAATATTATTTGAAGTCGTCGTGGCCTAAAGGATAAGACATCCGGTGCATTCGAATGTAGCGATGCAACGGTGTTCGAATCTCGCAGGTGGGTACCAATTTCTCTAATGAAATACGCGCTCAACAAATGTTTACGATTGACTTCCACGGTGAAGGAATAACACCGTGTAATAAAAATCAAACCCGCAAAATTATAATTTGCGTAATCACTGGTGGTAGGACCTCTTGGGAGTCCGCACGGGTAGGTACCACCACCCCGTCTATTTCCGCCCTGAAGCAGCAATGCGTTTCGGTTCGAAGGGTGGGGTAGCCGTTGTAACTATATTGAGTCCTTAGAACTTATATCTCGAGGTGGGTGGCGTATTTACGTTGTATATTTCTTTGGCCTCCAGTAACCACTTAACACTAAGTGGGCTGTGAGCTCGTCCACCCATCTAAGCAATAAAAAAATTCCAATTGTGAAAGGAATTTATCAAATGTTTCTAATGTTATTCTGGACTGTTCGATTGCTACGAAATTTAATAAAAGAAAAAATAGAAATAAAGAAGATACTTCTCGGTCCGGAATATTTCGGATGATGCCAACGTATTCATTGTGTAGCAGACGCCTTCCGATGTGAGAACTCTTTGAAATAATTTCTTACATTCTATGTACTCGTTACGCCAAACACAGCTGTCAAAAAACTCTTCAAAATCTGGTATCACCTGAAATTCAACAAGTTTATTTATTACGCCCAATCGATTTACTATGCAACCGACTTTTTAATACGCTTTTATTAGCTTCATACGTATGTTAGTATGTAACGGAATCTTTGAACTTGATTTTGACCCCCTTCAAAACGTCGGATTAACTCGAAATTTGGCATAATTATTAAGGACCGTGACAATTCAATATTTTAAATAGTTTGATCCGTAAGGTAGGATAATCAGGATTAGCCATATTTGTTTTCCTGAGACCTGGAATGTCTGCGTCGAGGCCAAGAAGGGAAACTACCAGGCGCGCCGATCACCTATTTCTCGGATAAGGTAGCGACTGTTTCATATGACATTTTTGAAAAAAATAAAAAAACTGAAATTCAACTAAAAAATTAAAAATAGTTTATAAAACTAAAAAAATACCCTTTTTATAGAAAATCCTACTAAAAAATAGAAAATAAATTTTTATAAATTTAAATTAAAAATAGTGTGTAAATATTATTTGTAAATAGTATTTTGACAATATCATGTAGAGCACACCCCTTTTTTTTACAATAAAATCGTTTTTCTTACACTATTTTTAATTCAAATTTATTAAAATTTATTTTCTATTTTTTAGTTGGACTTTCTATAAAAGCGTGTTTTGTTAGTTTTTTTAAACTATTATTTATAAATATTTTATTTGAATTATGTTAATATACCTGCAATATATGTTCAACAAGGCTGATATTAGAGTAAAGACGATCCAACGTATTGAAACCGTACGAATCAACCCAAAGCAAATCCAAAACTTCGCTTTCACAGATCATAGACACGTCTTGCAATTTTTCTAACTGATTTTGATCACTGAAATAGTTTAAAGATATTTAGAGAGAGAGAGAGAGAATACACTTTATTGCACACCAAAACACCATTTACATTCAAAAACAATAAAAAAAAGCAGATACATTTGTACAATAGGCGATCTTGTCGCTAAAAGCGATTTTTTCCAGACAACAGTTTAATGTATAGAAATTCTGGAAAATATAAAAATATATTTATTTATATTTTAAGGTTAATTTACATCTCAAAAAATTTACATTCACGCACGTATTTACTTAGGTCTCGTTTATGATTTAAATTTATTATACCTTAATTAAAATTTAAAAACTGACTGCGCCCAATGCCGTATCAATTTAGCAAACTTATAATAAAACATGATATGATAGTACTACTTTTTAGAATAATTTGCTCTGTTCTGTGAAAATGTGCCTTATTATTTAAAGTCAAAATATTTAAATTCATTACACAAATTCTTTACGACCAAGTATTTAAATTTTATACTGGTGGTCGGACGTATTGTGAGTCTACACGGGTAGGTACCACCGCCCCGCCTATTTCTGCTGTGAAGCAGTAATGCGTTTCGGTTTGAAGGGTGAGGCAGCCGTTGTAACTACACTGAGAACTCATATCTCAAGGCGGGTGGCAGTATTTACGTTGTAGATGTCTATGGGCTCCGGTAACCACTTAACACCAGGTGGGCTGTGAGCTCGTCCACCCATTTATGCAATAGAAAAAAAAACAAAAAAAACTGGCTTGAACTATGACTCAAATGTACCACAATATCTATTGGTGGTATATATGGGTTTATTAAGTCGTTATTTTATTTATCTTGCTACGATTAATATATCAATCCAATTAAAGAGATAAGACATCCAGTGCATTCGTATGAAGCGATGCACCGGTGTTCGAATCCCGCAGGCGGGTACCAATTTTTCTAATGAAATACGTACTCAACAAATTTTAAAGATTGACTTCCACGGTGAAGGAATAACATCGTGTAATAAAAATGAAACCCGCAAAATTATAATTTGCGTAATGACTGGTGTTATGACCTCTCGGGAGTCCACACGGGTAGGTACCACCACCCCGCCTATTTCCGCCGTGAAGCAGTAATGCGTTTCGGTTCGAAGGGTGGGGTAGCCGTTGTAACTATACTGAGACCTTAGAACTTATATCTCGAGGTGGGTGGCGCATTTACGTTGTAGATGTCTATGGGTTCCAGTAACCACTTAACACCAGGTGGGATGTGAGCTCGTCCATCCACCTAAGCAATAAAACAAAAAAAAAAAAACTTACATAGTATTAGTTTCGTGTATCATGGAATATTTTAATCCCTGGTATAAATTTTTTTTTTCTTCAAAGTAATCGTAAGTTTTTGGGGAATTCTTGCTTTGTGGACAAATCGTTACTGATGGAAAGGGTACCTGAAAAAAGTAACACATTTCATGAAAAAATACAATCCGGCACCGATATTTCCTTAGTGGTGTTCGATCTAAAATAATTAAGATAAAAAATAATAATCAATAGTTATCTGAAAAATGATTGGTAAAAATTTATAATTGATCATAATTATGATATATTACTAGAGGTCCTGCAGTAGTCGAAATTCGACTATAATTAATTGGAATTGTAAGTTTATACACTATTATGATTGTATTTTATTGGAACGAAGTTCCTTACGGCAGGCTTGGAGGGGATAGGGATTTTGCTGCGCGACCGAACTGAAAAAAATGTGATAGTAAAACCGTAAGAAAAATTCCGTGGAATAAAACCGTTAAATGAATCGTGCGCAGGCGCGACAATCGTATACACAAGCGAGTAGTGTATAATACCTTTCTTTTTGCAAATTATGTCGATTCTACATTAGCCGAAGGAACTTCGTTCCTACCTGGTGTCCCACGACACCACATCTTTTTTATACTTCTATAATCACAAATTTCGCCAAGGCTACACTATAAAAAAATATTATTCAAGACAAACAATATTTAACCTATTCTCAATTTGACCACAGAAGTCAAGAACAAAAGCTTGACAATAAATAGTATGCATGCGTGTGTGCGTCAAATACATGGTATGTAGTGTGTGTAATCTTTTCTTTATTGATTTAATGTATCTTTTATGCATTATTTAAAAAAAATATTAATATTATGCACTACTTCTCTATATTCTCTATAAGTGTGCAAAATTTCATACTCCTCCGTCCGCGCAATTTTCGTAAAAAGGGATACAAAGTTTTTGCTTCACGTATTAATATATAGATAATTCCATTACATATATACGTACGCGTTTTTTTCCAACCGATGCTTCCTAAAATTCATAAAACAAGGAACTAATCTATCCGTGGCAATTTTAAGCTCGCTAAGTTACATAAAAACTTAGTGGAAAATGGCTGTATATACTATCATGTTTTTGGAACGAAGTTCCTTATGGGACGATGCAGAGGGGTATCCTAACCGGCAAAAAACGTCCGTAACGTAAGATTTTTATTAGTAATGCACACAGTGTAGGACTTAACTTTGTAATAACGTACAAAAAAGAAAATTATATTTTTTTATCATTCATTGACCACGATCTCAGAGCGTTCGTTTGCGCAATACACTAATACTCTTATGCAAACAACCGTGAATGAAGTGTACCACAATAAGTTCGTACGTTACCGAATGACCGTGGGTTGTTGCGAAACTTCCAGTTTTATTTTCTTTGTACCTCGAATAGAACTTAAAATTAATATTTTCATAATAAGGAACTTCGTTCCTATCCGGTGTCCCACGACACAACACATCTTTTTTATTGTAATTATATTACTTCATTATTATTTGCTAATAAATTTCCTAGTCACGACGAGATTAAATGTCGGAAATAATAACATTAAACCGTAAAAGAAGCGTTGCCGGCGGCTCGAATTAAGAAAATAAGCAACTCTTTTAGGGGGCTGGGTGTACAGCTTTTCAACAAGATCCCACTAAACGTTCAATTACTACCTGTTCATAGATTTAAGAAAACTGTTAAGGAACGTTTGTGCAACAAGGTATATTACAAAGTTAAGGATTATTTACTAGATGGCACTACGTGGAAATGAGGCGCTCGCTCCTGGCCTTTTCATTTTTCATTATTATTATTTTTTTAATTGTATTTTTTGACTTGTTTTTCCTTTTATTGTGAATATTTCTATTTATTTAAAAAAAAGAAAATATTTGAGAAAAAACAAAAACAAAAAGCCCGCTGAGTTTGTTTCGCCGGTTCTTCTCAGGACTGTGGCTTTTTTTGGAACCGGTGGTAGAGTTAACATTGTTATTTGTATTTTGACATTCAACAAGTGTGTCATACTGACATCTAAGTTGAAATAAATGATTTTGAATTTTGAATTGAATTTGAATTTAATAACGCCTACGACTCGTGAAAATCGGTGAAGGTGTCCTCTTCTCTATCATTGTGATAATATGATGTATTATGATATGTTAGTTGCTCGCTCCGGGCATTTCAATATTGTAATAATTTTTACTCATTGTAAAAATGAATATTAAAAAAAATCTAATATTAAAAAAAAGACATTGTTTCTTTCCAATTCTTCTCAGGACGGAGGCTAGTTTTTGTGAATTGGCGGTAGTTCTTTTGACGTTCAACAAGTATGTACTTTCATTTATGTTGAATATTTTTTTTATTTATTTGATTTGATTTGATCAACTTACCTCATCAACTGACACTAATCTCTCGCTCAAGGTGACAATGACAGGGCAGGTCTTCCATTTAAACCAAACGTTGCTCATCAAATAGAAACAGATTAATACGCTTATTATGAAGGTTATCAACCAGAATATTCTGGAAGTAAAATTTGGATGTCATTCTAAAAATATACCGACCGAATTAGATCCAAACTGAAATATAGATTTTTTTTTCTTGAACACTTTTTTGATCTTCATCTCAATTAAGCTGTAGTGTTCTATAATAATAATAATAATAATAATAATAATGTTTTTATTGCAAGTAACCATGACTCATATAAATTGTTAATAAGACTTAGACCTATGTTAGTAGTTATATTTACATCACAATGAATTACTGTCGTAACATCCCATGGGAGATGGCACCACAGCGACCCATGTATACACAGTCCAGCCTACTTGCGATCATGCTCAGGATACTGTTGGATATTATAATTAATACATTGATACAACGGTCTTAATTTACGGATACAGACACAAATACATTCAAGCTAATTTCTGTAAAGTTACTGGTTCCGATGGAAATAGATGGTTGGACGAGCTCACAGTCCACCTGGTGTTAAGTGGTTACTGAAGCTCATAGACAGCGACAGCGTGAATGCGCCACCCACTTTGAGATATAAGTTCTAAGGTCTCAGTATAGTTACAATTATAGGGACGTTGGAATATAAATATAAACTAATATCAGATTCAAGCGACAACATTTTTGTTAATTTGTCTTGTCCAGTTCAGGAAACAGATAGGTCTTTTCATGTGAGCAGAAGTTGTACTCGCCGTAATAGAGGAGCCGGTAGAGCTTCAGTTCTTCATCACAGTCGAGAAATTACTCGGCTTTTGTATGTTTTGTTAGGCTTTTGTTATACTATGGAAAATGCCGCTTTCAAACGCTTGTATTTATAATTCCCATAGACACTGCCATGATAATAAAATATTTTTATACAGCGCACTAATGAAATCTGACCTAATTCATTAGATTTTAGAGGATAACCAAATAATCCATCAAGCTATTGACGAAATACTGGTTACTTTGACGTTAAATTGTTAGTCTACCATTCTCTAATAAGGACTGTTGTTAAATTCTTATATTGGTATTCTCATAAGCTGAGTAGGTACTTACTTTTCTACTGGATGCAGACCTCTTTGTGTTATGTACCTAAGCCCGTGTAATGTGGTACTGCTTGTAAAATCATAGAACTTCTCCACGAGCAGTGACTTCTGTCGCTTTCTTTTTTCTTTTCTCAAACAGACGTCGCCATACACAACGGTGATTTCCTTATCGGACCTGAATTTCGGAAAGTGCAATTGTTTAGTCCATTAGCCTATATTTTCATTCATACAATAAAAACTTAATTACCAATGGAGATTAAGGTATTGGAGTTGGAAAGACAGTTAACGTTTCATGGGAAGTAGTTGTTTTGAGTATAATTATACAGAAAGCGTTCAGTACCAAGGTAATGTCCGCGGGTGAGCCGTGAGGTGCCAAGTAATCTCCACCTTTACAAGTACCAAGTAATCACAAAAATTGCAGTTCTTACGAAAATTAATTTAATACACCAAAGTTATTACCTTTATCTTAGAACATGTAATGTATAGCAACAAATCCGTTTTAAGAAAGGGTACTTGCATTAAGATTTTTTGGTCACAAAAATGGCGTCCTAACTAATTCCTATTTAACCACTTCTACTCTTAATGCAAATCTTGAATACTGATGAGAGAGCGTATTATGAGCTCACACGAGTTAATGGCATTGTCCTGCCCATTTTTGTCGTGGAGCATGTATTCCGTGTTTTCCAATTTTAAGGTCCGGATTTTTACCATGCAGCTGATATTTCGAAGTAATGTTTCAAATTAGGCGCCGAAAATCACATTGCCAGTTTTCGCGCAGTAATAAAAACACTCGCACAATCAATAAACTGAATAGTAAAAAATAGGAGTTTTGATGTAACTGACAAACTAATGTCTAATAATGTACTTACTCCATAGCTCTGCAATGAATGCAACGTCCAACAAAATCGACATCCGATATGATAACTAACTAAACATTCATTTGAAGCAGTATGTTAGCGTATAACCATTAATTATTAAAATTTCATTATAAAACTATAACGGTCTGTCTGTATATTGAAGATATTTTTAATGTGCGCCATTTCCCAAATTACAAATTGATTGGTCTCCTAACTATTAAAACTAATAGCTTTTTTAACCAACAGCATAATCAAATGTAAGTAATGTTCACTGATCAAATACCATTCATCGTTCAGGTCAAACGCGGGGTTCGATGCAACGAAGGGCTCGGCCAGTAAATTAACCCATAGACACATCCCACTGAGTTTCTCGCCGGATCTTCTCAGTAGGTCGCGTTTCCGATCCGGTGGTAGATTCTGCGAAGCACGGCTCTTGCTAGGGTTCGTGTTAGTAACATCGTCGGGCTTGAGCCCCGTGAGCTCACCTACTAGTTAAGGCTACGCTGATATAGTCTCTCTAGACCATCAGCTTAGGTAGAAAAAAAAAACGATCAAATAATTGGTTAGTGAAATTTTTTGTTCTTGGAGGGGATTGTGAATGAATTTTTTCTTTTTCTTTTAAAATACAATTTGAACGCTATCTCTGTATGGCAATTCAGCCTCTCTTTTTAAACAGATTTAAATGCTGCGCTATGCTAATTTAAATTCATTGATCACTTCCATTCAAGTTTCTTTTTGTTACTATTATACTTTGTTCACGGGCATATTTTGAATGTGGTTGTTAGTTTGTCCATCTTAATTGTTCGTTGGACGCTTCATTATTATTTTTATGAAGGTTTTGGAGTTGTTGTTAAGCGGAGTGGAAATGTAGGTTATACGATGTTATACATTTTGCTTTCAAACTATAATCGAAAGGCACAGAATACGATATAAACTAGAGATACTTAAACCACGCTTATGAATAGTCAATTCGGTGCTTTAAGCTTTTAACTAAACTGTAATTAAATTTATCTCTCTTCTTCGACACGAAATGGAGGTGTATTGATTAAAAACCAATACAGTTGAGTTTCCATCTGAAATACTTTATTCTTTATTTCAAATTTGATGCAGGTAGAACCGCAGACAAACCGTTAATTAGATGAGTAATTTAATAAATAATTATGTTAGTAGGTCACTACGAAGCTTTGGGAATAGGAACGAATGATTATGCAAAAGTAATATTGGCAATTACCATTTCATGTTCACCCTTAATTTAGTAATGAATCAACAGCTTTTCGAGTACAGTAATTAGTACCAAAATTATTTATATCTAGTATTAAAAAAAAGGGTGCGTGTATTTATGTACGCGCGTAAGAAATTATACTTTATTTTTATTAAATTTATTTCTTTTTTATTTATTTAAATTTTAATCAATTTGAAAAAAAAAAAAACGATTAAACAACATCCTCAAACACGCATATTGGACATCCGTTTTCTTGAGATCGTATAAAATCGGTAATTCTTTTTTTTTTTTATGATTGAAAGATTACCGGTGGCCCGGAGGCCTTTCCAGCTTCACCAGGACAGGTGGGCGAGCAAAGGCTCAGCCAGGAGGGGTGGGATTTGCCACAATCAATTTGGAACAACTGCCTGAGCGCCTCCGAAGGAGACCTAACAACTCAAGAGCAATTGCTTCGCGAATGAATCTACTACCGGATCGGAATCGCGACCCACTGAGAAGATCCGGCGAGAAACTCAGCGGGCTGATGCATGGGTTAGGTTGCACGTCGACCTCTTTGTCGAGTTCGAAGAGTACGGTTACCGGGGTTCCTCAGCCTGCTCCTAGTGTTAGAGCTGAAGGTATCTAATGCAAGAGTTATTGGATCTGATGGATCCGTAAGGACGTGGCCGGTAATTCTCGGTACGGTTAGAAAAGTTCACCTGCGGCTATATTCAGACTCGCCAAGTTACGTCGGTCGTATTGTAATGAGCGATTTAGTGGGCAACTTCATTTCTGTTAATTTTGTGTCACGGTGCGCGCGCATCGTAAAATTTCACTCTCATCAATTTTTCACAACGCGCCTAAAGAAGTATAACTTCAAAAAAAGCTATGATCGCTATAATATGTATTCTTAGTTTTTTTTTTTTTTTTATTGCTTACAGCCCACCTGATGTGAAGTGGTTACTGGAGCCCATAGACATCTACAACGTAAAGGCGCCACCCACCTCGAGATATAAGTTCTAAGGTCTCACTATAGTTACAACGGCTACCCCACCCTTCGAACCGAAACGCATACTGCTTCACGGCGGAAATAGGCGGGGTGGTGGTACCTACCCGTGCGGACTCCCAAGAGGTCCTACCACCAGTGATAAAAAGATTGGGTTGTTCGATACAATTGTACAGAAATAAAACTACATACGTGTTGGTAATGGGTCTTCTTTATTTATTTATTGCATAGATGTGTGGACGAGCTCACATTTCACCTGGTGTTAGATGGTTACCGGAGCCCATAGATATCTCAACGTAAATGCCGCTACCCACCTTGAGACATGAGTTCTAAGGTCTCAGTAGAGTTACAACGGCTGCCCCGCCCTTCAAACCGAAACGCATTACTGCTTCACGGCAGAAATAGCCAAGGCAGTGGTACCTTACTGGTGGTAGGACCTCTTGTGAGTCCGCGCGGGTAAGTACCACCACCTTGCCTATTTCTGCTGTGAAGCAGGACTGCGTTTCGGTTTGGAGGGTGGAGTAGCTTTTGGAACTATACTTGAGACCTTAGAACTTATATGCTGGGTGGCGCATTTACGTTGTACTCACAAGCCGGTCCTACCACCAGTAAAGTACCAGTATATGTATAAATATGTATATTCAACTTCAATGTTCTAACCACACTATTTTTCTGGTAAAATTATTAATGTCTTAAACTGGTATTGATGTTGGTAGCAAAAACATTTCAGATTTGGTATCCACATTCAAGTGGCAAAGTCATTTAACTGTATATCAGTCGTTTTTTTTTGTTATCCATTTAAAATGTATATGGCGCGTCTACAAAAACTTATTCTTCGTACATCATCAATATGGTATTAACACCAAACTTTTATCCATCAATGGCAAAGCAAAAACTCTCTGAAAGTCTCATTGTGTGCAAACAACTCCTTGACTATTCACTGACTCATACCAATACCGGCTTTAAAACTAAGACTATAAAACTTTTATTTCCATGACTAACATACGCGAAAGATTCAAAAGAATTGAACCTTAATCCGTAGTGTTAGAACACAAATGCTTTGTACGCGAATGCTGAATGTCTGCGTTCCAACTAGTGGTTTGAAAAAGTATTATCAATCATCTGTGACGATGATTGATGGCATGTTAAGATGTAAAGGCAAGTGTAGATGGTGACTAACATGTGAGATCAAATGCTGCTTTATACGTGCTACGTGTTAATTGACACTGTCAAAATAACCTGACCAGAATACTGCTGTGTAACAGACAAAGTATGCATTCAGTTTTTATTTTGTATCAACATAATTTATTTTAAATCATCGAGCAAGTGAAATGCGATAAAACTAGACAAAATTCCATATAGATAAACACGTGCGTGCTTTCAATATATATATACACATGTATACATGTGTTATTTTAAATGCTTTGTTAAATAAGGCTCCCATAGAAAGCACGCACTGGGCTTTATATAAATATATGTGTTCCTTGCTGGATGTCTTGTTGTTCTCTTCAATGAAACGATTTGGCTCGTATTTACAGGTTTATTAAAACACTAGCGACCCGCCCTCGCTTCGCTTCGGAAACATTAAAACACACATGAAACCATAAAAAAAAAATAAAAAAAAAATAAAAAAGTAGCCTATGTTCATCAGGGACAATGTCGGCTTCTAATGGAAAAATATTTTTTCAAATCGGTCCAGTAGTTTCGGAGCCTATTCGAAACAAACAAACAGACAAATCTTTCCTCTTTATAATATTAGTATAGATTAAAACTGTAGAACAAATTATAATGAAGAGCAATATGTAGTAGATAATGTAATCGTTAAAAATGTATATGTGTTCGCGATCGCTCGAAGAAGTGAAGCTCGGTGGTGGGCGAGAATAAAAACTTGTTTGGAGGGGGATTTAGAGATCCTTAACAATATGTATATAGTATTTTCTCAGGTTTACGAAAGCCTTAGACTATGTCAAGCCATGTCAATCGCGACGGTTAAAACTATATTCGATATTTCGGAAATGTTATAATGATAATTAAAAAACGCGAAATTAAGTCATTTATTTTTAACGTATTTACTTTTAATTTAATCCTAAATACTCGTAAATATTTTTATATGAGAATCGTCCGTGTACACTCAACCTCGTCCGGGTCATGTGCTCATGGTGTATTTCATTTGAATAGGTATTATTGTCGCACAACGTCAGTGGTCTCAGCTGGTTAAATTGCATACAGTGACATAGACGGCCGCTCTACCTCAGAATATTAGTATTATACAATAATATTTTACAGTGGACATTAATTAATAATACTTTTACGGTTTAATTTCGCTTTTCTTTTTATAACTAATCGTCGGTTGCCTAAGGGTCTATTTCCAACAAATTCAAATTCAAATTCAAAATCATTTATTTCAACTTAAGATGTCAGTATGACAACACTTGTTGAATGTCAAAATATAAATAACAATGTTAACTCTACCACCGCTGCACCGGTTCCAAAAAAAGCCACAGTCCTGAGAAGAACCGGCGAAACAAACTCAGCGGGCTTTTTTTTTGTTTTTTCTCAAATATTTTCTTTTTATTTTAAATAAATAAAAATATTTACAATAATGGAAAAAACAAGTCAAAAAATACAATTAAAAATAATAATAATAATAATGAAAAATGAAAAGGCCAGGAGCGAACGCCTCATTCCAACGTAGTGCCATCTAGTAAATAATCCTTAACTTTATAATATGCCTTGTTGCACAAACGTTCCTTAACAGTTTTCTTAAATCTATGAACAGGTAGTAATTGAACTTCGCGCAGACCGGTAGGTGAGATTACAACTTGAGGGATCCGCTGGCATTGGTCCTAGCAAGCAAAATGCTTCGCTGAATCTACCACCGGATCGTTATTGGCAACGAAACTAAAACTTTAAAGTGATCGTAATGTCGCAATTTATATTATGACAATTACAAACGCGAAATTGAATCAACGCGGTCAATTATCGCCCATGGATATCGTCAATTTCATGAGCAAAGATAACAACGTCATTGATGTTGAAATATACCAGTTACATATCTTGGCTGATCATGATAGTGGACGCGAAGGGCCAAGGTGATGAATCTGCGATAACCAAGTGACAAGATCGTAAAAAAACCATGACAGCGAAATGTCTATACACTTTAAGCCATTCATTGTATTAGTTTAAAAAAACTAACAAAATACGCTTTTATAGAAAATCCATCTAAAAAATATAAAGTAAATTTTAATAAGTTTGAATTAAAAATAGTGTAAGAAAAAATGATTTTATTGTAAAAAAAGCGTGGGGTGCTTTTCAAGTTATTATCAAAATAACTCATATCTGTTCACAAAATATTTATAACTACTGATACCATGCTCCCCAGCTTTTTTTACCAATTTTTTTTTTTCTTAAACTATTTTTAAGGCAAATTTATTAAAATTTATTTTCTATTTTTTAGATGGATTTTCTTCTTCTTCTTCTCAGTCGTGTCACTCTTGACAGAGTGGTCGTGATCGTCATGTAGTGTTGGAAGGGGCAGACTTGATGCGTCTCACGATGTCGCGCCATCTCTCCCTGCTCGAGGCCATTCTACTGCATTCATTTAGGGGACCTCCCACTGCAGTTTTAATTTGGTCGGTCCACCGCATTGGTGGCCTCCCGCGCGGTCTTGTACCATCAACGCTTCCCTGTACAACGAGGCGTTCTATGGACCGGCCATCTCGTCGCGAAGCGTGTCCGAAGAAATTCACCATTCGAGACTGTACTATACCAAATAGACGCTGCTTGATGCCGAGTTCCTGAAGTATCGAGACATTTGTACGAAAGTCGGTCCACGAAACTCCAAGCATTCTTCTCCAGCACCACATTTCCAGAGCGTCTATTTTCTTCCTTTCCACGTCTCGCACGGTCCCGTCTCAGCAGCGTATAGAAATATAGAGAATATTAGTGTTCTAACGAGCCTGATCTTTGTGGTTTTCGTTATGTTTCTATTTCTCCATACTTTCCTCAGCCCGTCCATCGCCGACCTCGTGACAGCCATGCGCCTTCTGATTTCGTCAATGCATCCGCCATTATTTGAGATTAACGCCC
Source organism: Bombyx mandarina (assembly GCF_030267445.1). Classification (NCBI taxonomy): domain Eukaryota; kingdom Metazoa; phylum Arthropoda; class Insecta; order Lepidoptera; family Bombycidae; genus Bombyx; species Bombyx mandarina. The sequence goes on from NC_143216.1 coordinate 2,437,854, forward strand.
CAAGGTATATGTAGGAATGGACCACGTCGCAACCCGCTATTTGAGTCACGTCCGGCGAGTTATTCATAGCGCGATCGACAATCATCACCTTGGTCTTACTGCGGTTAATCTTTAATCCAAACTCAAGGCTCACACGTTCCATCCTCGACAGTAACTCCCCCAAGCATTGCGCATCAGTTGCAAACAAAGTGGTATCATCCGCGTATCGCAAGTTTGCAATCCTATACCCCCCAATTGCTACACCATCTGTCCAGTTCTCCAAAGTGATACGCATTATGATTTCTGTGTACGCATTGAATAAGAGCGGCGATACAATGCAACCTTGGCGAACCCCAGCACTTGGATGGAAGTTATCAGAGAGAACGTCATCCGCGCGCACCGAGGCCGTACCATTCTCATATAAGCGTCTCAGTAGGTGCACAAGATGTTTCGGTGTCCCCAGATCCAGTAAGGTCTTCCACAAAACAGGCCATTTCACCGAGTCAAACGCTTTGGAGAAGTCAACAAAACAAATGTATGTCGGCCTGTTGAATTCTCTTGCTTTCTCAATTATCTGACGTACGATGAAAATTTGTTCCCGAGTGCCTTTCCCCCTCACGAAACCGGCCTGTTCCGGAGCAATCTCTTTGGACAGATAGGTTTTTAATTGCTCATTCAGAATATGTAACATAATTTTGCTAGACTGTGATGTAAGAGCAATTAGACGATAGTTGTTACATTTCTTCGTAGAGCCCTTTTTATGCAGGGGAGTAAACACGGTATGTGTCCATTCCGACGGCCAAACTCCCGTTTGCCATACCCTGTTGCATATCTTATGAAATATGTGGTCACCGCGTTCTCCTAAGGCTTTTATTGTTTCAATAGGAATTGCATCTCTACCAGTCGCTTTCCTGTTTTTGAGGTGTTTTATAGCAGCCCTAACCTCAGACAGGAGAATGCTTGGCTCCAAGTCCTCATCGTTTGGGTCTGTACTTGTAAATTGCCGTGACTGTGGATCCTGGAATAACGATTGACAGTAACTCTTCCATGTTTCAGAGATTTGATCCAACTCTGTTATCAGTTCGTTTTTATCATTTACAATAGCCCAGGTCTTACCCCTTGGCCACAGCCGAGAGCGGTGCGAATTGCGGTGCGTCGTGAGGCGCGGTAAGCGGGAGCGGCGAAAACAAATGGTAGACAACCTATGAAGTATGCCACAGCTACTGGCGGTGCGTTTTGCGGTGCGTTGCGAGGCGCGGTGAGAGGCGCGTGACATCTGGCGGCGACGAGCTGCACGATGTGCGAGTGAAACAAATGTACTAGACAATATCGAGGCGGCCACAGTTCTGAGCGGCGCGCGCGGCGGTGTCGGTGGGCGCATTGAGGCATCGCGCGACCGAAACAAATCATTTTGTTTTTACCGCGCGTTGAGCTAATAAAATACGGATGGATACGGATGTGGAACGATTCATTAGTGAAATACTGAGTAGACCAGAAATATGGATGTCAAAACATTCACATCATAAATATAGGCATGTTATAAAAAAATGTGGGACGAAATAAAACAACAATTTTCTGGTACTAATGGTTTCATAGATACTCTTGGATAGGATTATTGAAATTTGAATTGATTTCGTATTTTAGATGCTTGATCCGCTGCTCGATTATTCCGTCTTGATCTGCGTACGCTATTGTGAATATTGGAGTCTCCAAACTGGGAAACAAACTGCTGAAAATCTGCATCTCTGTCTCCATCTCTTTCTCTTAAGGCACGAAACCTTCATAATCAATGCCGCGTGCTTTTTGTTTCCCTTTACACTTTTCGTAAAAATACGAAATTTATTAGTTAGAATACCAAACGCGAACTGAATTGTGACACTTGCCCGGGATAATGTTTTGTCGAAAATTATTTGTTCCGCATTAAAACCACCCGGTGGATATGGGCGCATCAAACAATTTTTAAGAGGATAGGCTTTATCGGCAATTAACACGTATGGTAAATTGAGATTTGAACCTGGTAATCTCTGTGAAGGTTGAATCTATTTTCTATTAATAATCTATTTATCGGAATAGTTCTTATATTCCTAATATTCCTAATATAATAATAAATAGTGTGAAATTCGCCAAGTTCTCTCCTTTTCTAACTGGGTGCGCTCCTATTCTTGATTGAATAATATCTTCAGTTAAGAACGCACTTATTTCAAGGTAATATCGTGCCACTTTTGATAGAAAAATTTGATAGGGCTTTCTAAATACGTGCACCTCTGACGCCGCCGCCGTCGCAACTAGTCTAGCTGTGGCATACCCCCGCAAATCACGCCGCCCGCCGCGCCTCGCAACGCACCGCAAAACGCACCGCCAGTAGCTGTGGCCAGGCCCTTAGATGGCAGTGATTTGGTAATGAACTGTATTTTGTGGTAGAGATCTCTAGATTCATGCTTCATAGCATGTTTTTCGACCTCTTCACAAATGTTACGAAGATAAGAGTTATGATCTCGTCTGCAGCTGGCCTGAATATTAGCAGACAATACATTCAGTTTGTTCGTGTCTATGCCTTGAGCTTTCTTTCGACGTCTCTCTTCAATTAGGGCGAGCGTACCATCGGTCATCCAGTGTTGGCGTTTGCGCATTTCCGATATTGGTTTGGACTCTATTACTGCATTTTGAATGAGGTGTCTAGCTTTGCTCCATAACATTTCCGGTGTAGCCTCATTGTGATTAACGTCAGTCCACTCTGTCTATTTCCGTTCGAACGCCGCAGTAAACTTTGCCCTATCTGTTACTTCGATCCTCCTTTGCGCTCTAGGAGATCGGGCAGCCTTGAGCTTCAGTCGAATTTTTGCGACCAGAAGTTCGTGATCCGAACCACAAACGGCACCAGGTAGTGTGTGGGCATTAAGAACAGATGTGCGCCAACGAGATCTAATTAGTATATAATCGATCTGATTACGGTGCTTTCCTCCAGGTGATGTCCAGGTGTACAGTCTACGAGGGTGGTGCTGAAATAAGCTGTTCGCCACGGTCAGGCCATTTTCATTTGCGAACCGCATCAATCTTTCACCTCTTTCGTTTCGCAATCCAAGCCCGAATTTCCCTACACAGTTGTTATACAAATTGGAGTTAGCTCCAATTTTAGAATTGAAATCACCCATTATAACAAGCAGCTCTCTGTTGGGGACTTTCGCAATCACTATCTGCAATTCTCTATAAAAAATCTCCAAAACTTCGGGTAGTGCAGTGGTAGTAGGGGCATATACCTGTATAAGGTTTAGGCTTACAGGCGACGCTTTCAGTTTCATAGATATGATGCGGTCGCTAACTGGCTCGTATCCTATTACACAATTTTTCCTATGCCTTGGAACAAGAATTGCCACCCCGTTCTGACTATCATTGTCATTTCCAGAAAAGTATACAGCATGGTTCTCTGTGAAGAAATGTCCGCTGTTTCTCCAGTGTGTTTCGCTTAGTCCGCATATACACAAATCACACCTAGTCACCTCCCCTTCCACAATGTCAATCTTACCGGGTTTCAGCAAACCACGCACGTTCCATGTTCCTATCTTCTGAATTTTTCGGAGTTTGACAGGTAAGGCCGCAGAGTTTCCAGTAACATTATTTCCACGCGGAGCCTGGTCTCCTACTCCGACGTGGCCGGTAGCCCATTTCCCACCGCATGCCCCGGAAGCGATGCAGCGCCGGTCGCCAGGCGGTTCGCATGGCAATCGTGGTTCCATAATGTTTACTTCCATGACGATTTTCTTGGGAAAGTAGTTGCAGTGGTTTCCCCTTGCCTTCTGCACCAGACTTTTTGAGGTTATTTGAACCCCAAGGCCTCTGAAGCCTCTTCTGACCACTGGCCAGGATTATGGTTATACCGCATGGATTTTCTATAAAAGCGTATTTTGTTAGTTTTTTAAACTATTATTTATTTTTCATTTTTTAGTTGAATTTCAACTTTATCAATATATTTTTTGAATTTTTTAATATTGAATTGTCATCGGTCTTTAATAAGTATACCAAATTTCGAGTTAATCCGACGTTTTGAAGGGGGTCAAAATCATGTTCAAAGATATCGTTAATACATACTAACATACATACGTCTGAAGCTAACAGCGTATTAAAATCGATGAATTCTTAGCCAACAAAAAACAAAAAAACGACGAACTAGAAATACTCTCGGATATTTTATCATCCATCCCTTATATTTTAAAAATTCTTTAGAATCGATTTAGAAACGAAAGAAGCGCCGACAGAATAAATGATGGGTGGAAATATGTCGGAAATTCGCTGGTATCGCGGACAGGAATGCCGCCGCGTCCAAAAATGTCGAGATTGTCTCTCAAATACCTCGCGGGTGGGGTTTTAGAAAAACCGACGTGTTCCGCCGGGAGCTAGTAATATTTTATCTCATCAAAGGATAATGCTTCGCTTTTTTTGGAACAAAGTTCCTTATGTGATTATGCGGAGGTGTACCCTAACCGGGAAAAAACATCCGTAACGTAAGATTTTTATTAGTAATGCACACAGTGTAGGACTTAGCTTTGTAATAACGTACAAAAAAGAACATAATGTTTTCTTATCATTCATTGACCACGAGCTCAGAGCGTTCGTTTGCGCAATACACTAACTCTTAAGCAAACAACCGTGAATGAAGTGTACCACAATAAGTTCGCACGTTACCGAATGACCGTGGGTTGTTGCAAAACATCCAGTTTTATTTTCTTTATACCTCGAATAGAACTTAAAATTAATATTTTTATAATAAGGAATGTTGTTCCTATCCGGTGTCCCACGACATCACAATTTTTTTTATAATTCGTAGGTTTTATTTTTATTTTTTTTTATTGCTTAGATTGGTGGACGAGCTCACAGCCCACCTGGTGTTAAGTGGTTACTGGAGCCCATACACATCTACAATGTAAATGCGCCACCCACCTTGAGATATAAGTTCTAAGGTCTCAGTATAGTTACCACGGCTACCCCACCCTTCAAACCGAAACGCATTACTGCTTCACGGCAGAAATAGGCGGGGTGGTGGTACCTACCCGTGCGGACTTACAAGCGGTCCTACCACCAGTAAAGCAGGTGTTATCAATAGCGTCACAATGATCGCCGCAAAAACGTTAATTACTGAAAATTCGCCACTACGAGCGGTTATAGCTTCCAACTGTTTCCCACGAACTTCATTCGTTTTGGCACAATACATTAGTTATTTATGAAACCAAAATAGTTGTATTGTTAGAAAAATAATATCATCATCATCATCCATCTAAGCAATAAAAAAAAATAAAAAAAACCGTACTCCTGCCCTTCTCCCAGTCACCTGGGGTCGGCGCAACATGTTTTCTCCTTCCATACTCCTCTATCATAAACCATTTCCTCACGCACTCCCCTCTTACACAAAAAACCTCATTGTACCTCAAATATAATGTCTATAAAATAAATTTGTTGTGTTTAAGTGTTGCCACAGTTCCCGTCAATTTATCATTGCTAGCGCGAGACATAAATCTTCAATTTTCAAAAAACGGTTAATCGTGTTTTTTGAATCTTCTAAATTTCCATTTAAAAACACATTTTTTTTGCCATTTTATATTTTTAAGATCATTTATGATATCATTTAAAATAAAACTTATGACATAAGACAATAAATAATAAAACAAGTAAGATAGTAAGTAATAACCCATACTTTGTAGATGTCTATGGGCTCCAGTAACCACTTAACACCAGGTGGGCTGTGAGCTCATCCACACATATAGCTATAAAAAATAAAGAAAAAGGCTTCACCGATCCAATCTCCTAGCCTACAAGATCACGTGATCCGCCATTCAAAATCTAATTTCGCATGCTGCAAGCGCCTTCATCTCGAGGCCTCTATTATTATTTCAATCAACGATAATTGGACACTTGTCACCGTAAAAAGCCGAGGCTCCTCATCGGTCGCGAGTCACGAATGCGCGGCGCTTTTGATTCTAGAATTCGTTTGAATTTCAAATCATTTGAAGACGTTTGGAGGGCGTTTGAACGTCGGGAATCGTTCGAAGGCTTCAGATAGTCGACGGTGTTCGGACATACATGACTTACCTGACAAAAACATAGATAAACATTCGGTTATATCTTGAAAGTACGAATGTAGTGTCGCATTGTGGTGAATAAGAGTGGACTGTATTATTAGTTTGATATTTTTATTAGTTCATAAGTGACAAATTAAAGAATTTAAAATTAATGAATATAAGAAATATGAAATAGATGTGTCGCCCTTGGCGGCTGGAAATGAAAAGGGGTAAAGCGTCATAGCGGACGTCGCTCGTTGACACTTTTGACGTTCCGAATTCAAACAGTAGATTTCTTCTTTAATTAGTCCTTACTCTTATCTGAGTTGTCTTTGAGACGAAGTGTTTTTGAACATAGGTCTTAGCATTCTTAGATTATCTTTACCATAACCTTATCGGAAACATTATGAGTAAGATATAATAGATATAAAATAGGTCCATGCTTATAAATTGATAAGATACATCGCATCGTATCGTTGGTAAGCTATTGTCATGTAAACATGACTGAAACGATCATTGACGATTATTGAATTGCATCATGTAAGAAAAGTCAATCCGGAATTAAGAATTTCGCATAAGCGTATAGACTATTTAGACATAATTTCTACGGAGAAACAGTCTTGCTTTTCGTTTTAAAAATTCTGCCTTTTCATTACATAAATCGATTGCCATTTTGGTATCATTATTTCCAAAGTAAGTGGCTGAGTTTAGCGTATGATATCTCTGGGTAACCATTCCCTTTAAATGTCAGCTGTACAGTAAGTTTGTCTGTTGATCCAAAGAAAAGAAAGATAAAAACAAATTATAATTTTCGAACAGACATACTTTGAAAAAAATACAAAAATACATATCGACGCTTGAAAGGCAAACGTGACTAAGCGACAATAACTGCTTTGTACATAAATGATAGGCAATAACCTATAAATAATATTCTAACTAATAAATAATATTCGATGCGCAAAAAAATATATTTCTAGGTCTATTCAAATAATTTCAATCCTACAGCTAGATTCGTTAAAAAAGAAAAAAATTCAGGTATTTCAACTTTAAATTAGTCTACTGTAAAGTTCATGTATTATCGCTTAGTCACGTTTGCCTTTCAAGCGTCGATGTTTCTTGACGTCATCTAAGAGAAGTGTGCGCGATTTGTACCGTAACACGCGTTTGAAATTTCAATAAAGGCGATAGACCGTGGACCTCTCGTCTCCTTGTTGAGGTTTAATTAAATTTATTATTCTCGTTTACTTGACTTTGACTAGGTTATTGTTGTTCGATTGTGAACAAAGCTGTCATACATCGGCCTAATAATCATAAATGTAATGTAGAAGTGAGTTATCTTCTGTGTAAATAATCGTGTAATAAATGTTTAGTTCTTTGTATATTGGTTATTTATCTGTTATAAGACGTTTTTTTTTGTCATTGCTTTGATCGGTGGACGAGCCACCTGGTGTTAAGTGGTTACTGGAGCCCATAGACATTCACAGCGTAAATGCGCCACCCACCTTGAGATATGTGTTCTAAGATCACAAGTATAGTTACAACGGCTGCCCCACCCTTCAAACCGAAACGCATGACTGCTTCACGGTACAAATAGGTAGGGTGGTGGTACCCACCCGCGCGGACTCACAAGAGGTCCTACCACCAGTTGTTACCGATACCGATACGATTTATCCGATTAATATGTAAGTATAGGTGTCATTAGCACTTTAGCCCACTGAGTTTCTCGCCGGATCTTCTCAGTGGGTCGCCTTTCCGATCCGGTGGTAGATTCTACGAAGCACTGCTCTTTCTAGGGCCAGTGTAAGCAACACCTCCGGTTTGAGCCCCGTGAGCTCACTCACACGTCAAGGCGAAGCTGGAATAGCCTCTCAAGGGTATCAGCGAGTTCGATGAGGACGGTGACCGGTGCTTGAGAGGTCTAAAGGCACCGAGAGTGAATCCGGGGGATCCGACAAGACATGTTCCGTGCGACGGCGGCTTTGCGTTGCCCCGTCGCGGTCAGATAATGTATACATATGTAGGCTTGAGGGTAGATATTATCTTGTTGAACACCAAGTAAAACGATGTCACCTTTGGTTTCTGATTTAATCAACAATATGTTAACTTGACAATTCACTTTAACACTTGTCCAACTTTAACCAGTACGTACAACAGTCACTGAATCACACAACGTAACAACGATATAGTAAGTGCACCGGGCAAACGCAGTCGAACGAATGTTCATTTCAAGGCACGTTCCGCCTTTTTATACTAGCCGGCGCAGCTGGCTTATGAGTCACTTCTGTTGCAGCTGTTGTTTACGAGTGGAACGACACGGCCGGCGCGCTTGGCTTGTGTGAGTCACTCCTATTGCACGTGCTGTATAACATAAATATCGTTAACGCCGTCACGGCCATACTGACGTGCGCTCGTCCTCGTGCGCGCATTCTTATGGTATGTCTGTGAACAACAAACGTGTTCGTTCATCCTGACATTAACGGATGCAACTTAAAACGTGGTCTATGATATTAACAATATAGTACGGTTCGGTTCGCATAATTCTTCAGAAAATCCTATACTGGCTATAAATAACCTTCAGACTGCTTACATACCTGGGCCAGTTCATTTAAAACTCTTCAGGTATGTAAGTATGTCCCTTTTAACTTAGACCGGAATTGTTATCCCTTCAGTTTTTCGAACTGGACCGGATAATGCTAGACCGAATCGCAATCCCTGTAGCTAATTGTTGTGGCTAATCTGGATGAAAATCCCTATAGCCAAGCCATTGGACCGGACAGACCCTTCAATGACTTCACACTTTTTTTTTTTTTTTTTCCTCTTTTTTTTTGCTAGTCCGGATTAACATCTCTCTAGCCACATACAATTCTCTTTTTTTTTTTTTTTTTTTTCTTAATCTGCGTGTACGGTAGCGTTTGTTAAAACATTTCTTAAACCAGAACATTTATACGGAATTTCTTCAGAAATAGTGCGAGACCGACCATCGTTTTCTACATTTCCAACACCTGCACCTGAGGTGCCTGAGCTTACAGACATTGTATCACTACCCACAGACTAT